>NW_021703768.1:87129120-87415216 GCF_005190385.1 Monodon monoceros | reverse complement strand
AAAAAAAAAAAAAAAAAGACAACCTACTGAATGGGAGAAAATATTTACAAATGATATGACTGACAATATATCCAAAATATCCAAAATATATAAACAGCTCATACAACTCAATATCAAAAAAACAAACAACCGATTAAAAAATGGGCAGAAGTCCTGAATAGACATTTTTCCAAAGAAGTTACACAAATGGTCAATAGGCATATGAAAAGGTGCTCAACACTGCTAATCATGAGAGAAATGCAAATTAAAACCGCAATGAGATATCACCTCACACCTGTCAGAATGGCTAGCATCAAAGAGTCTACACATAACAATGTTGGCAAGGATATGGAGAAAAGGGAACCCTAGTAAGATGTTGGTGGGAATGTAAATTGGTGCAGACAGTATAGAAAACAGAATGGAGGTTCTTCAGAAAACAAAAAATAAAACTGCTGTATGATCCAGCAATTCCACTCCTCACTATATATCTGAAGAAAATGAAAACATTAATTCAAAAAGATGCATGCACCCCAATGTTCATAGCAGCATTATTTACAATAGCCAAGATATGGAAACAACCTCAGTGTCCATCAACAGATGAATGGATACATACAATGGAATATTACTCAGTTATAAAAAAGAATAAAATTCTGCCATTTGCAAAAACATGGATGGACTTGGATGGTATTATGCTTAGTGAAATAAATCAGACAGAGAAAGACAAATACTGTTTGTTATCACTTATATATGGAATCTAAAAACTAAAACAAACAACTGAATATAACGAAACAGAAACATACTCACAAATATAGAGAACAAACTAGTGGTTACCAGTGGGGAGAGGGAAAGGGAAGGGGCAAGATAGGGGTAAGGGACAAACTATTATGTATAAAATAAATAGGCAACAAGGATATAATGTGCAGCACAGGGAACACAGCCAATATTTTATAATAACTTTAAATGGACTATAATCCATAAAAATATTGAATCACTATGTCGTACACCTGAAACTAATATAATATTTTAAATCAACTCTACTTCAATAAAAAACAAAGTAAAAATATTAATTGAAAACACACACACACAAAGAAATATGGTGCGCTGTGTATAGCTGGAGATTTTTAAGAATCAGCCAACAAATTTTCCCCAGATATTGTGGTGGCACATGTGGAGGCAGGTCATTGGACTTTCTGTCTCATTCTCTGCCTTCTTCTTCTCCCTCTCAATTCCTCTGTCCACTTCCTGCATATAGGTAGTGTATTTGTGTGGTATTTGGAAGAGATGAGGTCTTCTAGAGAGATGCCACAGCTCTATATTGATGATGGCCAGTGAGGATGTCCTAGAGACTTTGTAAGTAGCCACCATTATTTTTTATCTGGACTACTGTGGTGACATATTCATTCTTCCCAAAATGTGATATCTTGTAAGCAGAGCAATGAACTCTTCTCCCTATATAAGCCATTATCACCAGTCCTACTTTTGCTAAACACTAGAAACCATTCTGGCACCAGCACAAGGCTTTGGTGTGACTGAATTACTATCAATAAAAATTTGAAGATGAATAAAGGAATGTTACATTTTAACATTACATCACAAATTAGCTTTCTATGTTCTTAAAAAGACCATTAGGTCCTCCCTCGGCATCACTTCTATAGAGTCTGGGACTTTCATTAGGTGGTCTGCTGCATTTCTATTGCTTTAAGAATCAGAATGTGTGTTAATGGGATTACCAGAGGGGAAGGAATGAACTGCAGGAAGTAGGAAGAAAGGGGGAAAGTCAGAGAATGAAGGAACATCTATTTGGGACATCTTGGAAGGCTTAGGGAGTATTCACATAGGACATTAAATCCAAAATTCTTGGTGGTGAGGTTCTCTTTTATTGGTAAAATGAAAAAGAACACTTCTCTCATCTAGACTCTCTCTGGCTTTGGAGCAAGTAGCTAAACTTTTAACTAAAGAACTGCTTAACCCTCATCACGATGGATATACTTGTATTCAGGTCTGAGAATCTGGGAAAAGCAGTATTCACATATTTTCATGTTCATTCTTGCTGTCAGCAGTGGTAAACTGAGGCCATCTAGATGATGATATGGCAGGAAAAACAAAACAGTAGCCTCTGAATTTCCCTTGAATAGAGGTAGCAGAAAACTACAGTATGACAACAGAATTAGATATTCATATGGTGTACACTTTCAAATTCATCCACTTTTCTTCTCTGCCATCACTCCAGCTCAGCAATCATCATTTTCTCTCTCTCTCTCTCTCTCCCTCCCTCCCTCCCTCTCTCTCTCTCTTTCTCTCTCTCTCTCTCTCATTATTGTAGCAACTTCATAACTGGTTGTCTCACCTCCACTCATATCTCTCTTCTTGCTCATTCCTCCTTTAACAAAACAAAGCGATCTTTGAAAAAGCAAATCTACCATTGCAATTCACCTAATAAATCCTTCACAAGTTAATAATTGCAAATTAAATAAAATGAAAACTTGTTTCAAAAGTTTTCAAATTCACATCTTGTCACTGTCCAACCTACTTGCTTGAGTTCAGTCATCCTGAACCTCATTCAGGTCCTACCACTCCCAGGGCTCTTTCCTGATGTGTGGTCCTCACTCCTGCTGTTCCTTCCTCCAAATATCACCTCCACAGACAGACAAATTACCCAGCTACAGTAAGTTTTCTCCACTCACACCCTGTTTTACTTTATACTGCTCCCTATTCACATGCTTCATAATCCTCCTTTATAGTTAGTATTATTTGCTCTACCGTTTGTGTTTTTCTCCTCCACCAGACAGTATAGTTTATAAGCTCAGTATGGGTAGGGACAATGGTTGTTTTCTTCACAACCATATCTTGATGCCTAGCACTGCCCTTGGCATCAAGTGCACAGTCAATAAATGCTAGCTGAATGAATGCATAAATCAAGCATTTTGTTTTAAAAGAAGGTATCGTAATTCATAAAAAAAATTACCTTATGTCCTAGGAGAGAGAAACTTCACCGGACTAGTGATTCTCAAACTTTAGTGAGCACAGAATCTCCTGAGGGATTGTTGAAAGCCACCCCTGAGTGCTGGGCCCTATCCTCTGTGTGTCTGATGCACTAGGTCTGGGGTGTAGGATTTGCATTTTTAACAACTTCCCTGGAAATGCTGATACTATTGATCTGAGGATGATGCTTTGAGAACCACTGCCCTAGGATAATGCTTCTCACCTCAGTATTCATGCACATTCAGTTATGATGCACTGTGTCTATCATCCAAATTCTGTTATATGATGAAAATGGGTGTGACTCTAAATCACTCCTATAAATGTATTGAGTATTCTACCACTCCTTTTATACAGTGTTTTCCTCAAGCAGTTCTTGAATTTTAAGATTATGCAAATATTCTTTTTTTAAAATAGATTCACTTTATATATATATATATATATATATATATTTATTTATTTATTTTTATATTTGGCTGTGTTGGGTTTTTGTTGTTGTGCATGGGCTTTCTCTAGTTGTGGCAAGTGGGGGTACTCTTCATTGTGGTGCGCGGGTTTCTCATTGTGGTGGCTTCTCTTGTTACGGAGCACGGGCTCTAGGCGTGTAGGCTCAGTAGTTGTGGCTCATGGGCTCTAGAGCTCAGGCTCAGTAGTTGTGGCACACGGGCTTAGTCGCTCTGCGGCGTGTGGGATCTTCCCGGACCAGGGCTCAAACCCATGTCCCCAGCATTGGTAGACGGATTCTTAACCACTGCGCCACCAGGGAAGTCCCTAGCATTGCTTTTTTAAGTTACATTTTTGTTACTTGTGGATATACATATACCTGAAATAAAATATACAGAGCTGGCAGAGCGCACGTCTAACTAAAAGAAAGTTTAGTTTCATCATCAGCTAAGGAAAATGCAGGTTTGTGCTCCGGCTGATTTCATCAATTGGTAATCTGATTATTAAAAGTCATATTGACTAGCTTCCTCTGGGCCAAATTTTCCTGAAATGTTCAGAAAATTGCTTCTACTCTTCTTTTTATGCCTTAATTAATAGCATTGTTTCAAAAAACATTTCTGTAATTGTTTTCCATTCCCACTTTATGATAACTGAGTCAAAAGACATAGCTACCCCTGGAAGTGAAGTTGAACCTAAGACAAGCTTGAGGTCTGTGCTACATATTTCTTGTCTTTTATTTGCAAAACATTCAAAGTATACTTCTCAGAAATATTAGAAATGTTGGTCAGAGACAAGATATTGAAAAGTAACTGAACCCCCTCTGTCTCTGAAGAGACAAACAAAAGTTTGGGTGTCAATAATTACCCTTATGAAATGCCTGAGGTTATTGCAGACTAGACTAGTTCTGCAAACTACAGAAAAAAGATCTTCACTCCTAGCTGTAGGGAGCTTCTTTAAACATAGCCCAGAGAACTTCCCCAAGAGCCCAGCTGACTAGATAATAGGGAATTCGGTACTAAAGTAAGTAATTTTTCTCCCTCTCAAAAAAAAAAAAAAAGTCAGCTAACAGTTTGTTCCAAATCAACCAGTTAGGTAAACAAGAGCCTCACCATGTTTTTTAAGCTAAGGATAAGAAAATAAATTGTAGAAATATTATAAAAATTTCAAGTAAATCATATGATTTACGCTAAAATAAAACCTAAATATGCATACTCTGTATATATAATTTTGTCTTATCAGTTCATTTTGCATTATTTTTCTGCAGTTATTATAATGATAGGTTGTTCACAGTGATGAAACGTTTGTTTACAGACTATTTGCCAATCTAAACAATATCTTAGGATCTGTGGAAACAAGACAGGACACTCAGGGAAAATTGTTCCTTTTGTCTCCTAGGTAATAGCAGGGCTTAACATATGTTTCGGTGGAAAGTTTGAGTAGCTTGTCCATTAAATTGCAAAATCTGCTTATAGTTTCCCTTGTGTATGATGACATTCCCTTCATAGACTACAAGGGATCATTTCTTCCTTTTCTATTACTGACTTATTGATTGTTGATTGCTCTGAGCTAGTTATCACCATACTAAGGAGAGAACAGCTTGTCTTAAGTTCCACTGATAAATTTATTTTTCTTTTAACAGTCCTTTGAAAGAAGCATGAAGATGAGGCATTTTAGAATGACAAGTGCTAGTCATATAGTCATGTGTGATCACTTGTCCTGCCTTTTGCAATTCTCAACTTGCTCTCTTTAACGCTGGCTTGCCAGAATTATGAAAATGTCTTCTTAAGTACTCCCAGGTTAGATTAATTTCCAGTTTCACCTGTTGAGCTGATTTTTTAGAGCAATTTTTGAACAAATCTGGGAAATTAGAAACATTGAAAGACCATACAATTTAAGTAATGTTATTTTATTATTTTTAAAATATCTTTATTGGAGTATAATTGCTTTACAATGGTGTGTTAGTTTCTGTTTTATAACAAAGTGAATCAGCTGTACATATACATATATCCCCATATCTCCTGCCTTTTGCGTCTCCCCCCAACCCTCCCTGTCCCATCCTTCTAGGTGGTCACAAAGCACCGAGCTGATCTCCCTGTGCTATGCGGCTGCTTCCCACTAGCTATTTTACATTTGGTAGTAGATGTAAGTACATGCCACTCTCTCACTTCATCCCAGCTTACATTTCCCCCGACCATGTCCTCAAGTCCATTCTCTACGGCTGCGTCTTTATTCCTGTCCTGCCCCTAGGTTCTTAAGAACTATTTTTTTCCCTTAGATTCCATGTTTGTGGAATGTAGCATATGGTATTTATTTTTCTCTTTCTAACTTACTTCACTCTGTATGACAGTCTCTAGGTCCATCCACCTCACTACAAGTAACTCAATTTCGTTTCTTTTAATGGCTGAGTAATATTCCATTATATATATGTGCCACATCTTCTTTATCCATTCATCTGGCAATGGACACTTAGGTTGCTTCCATGTCCTGGCTATTGTAAATAGACCTGCAATGAACATTGTGGTGCATGACTCTTTTTGAATTATGGTTTTCTCAGGGTATATGCCCAATAGTGGGATTGCTGGGTCATAAGGTAGTTCTATTTTTAGTTTTTTAAGAAACCACCATACTATTCTCCATAGTGGCTGTATCAATTTACATTCCCACTAACAGTGCAAGAGGGTTCCCTTTTCTCCACACCCTCGCCAGCATTTATTGTTTGTATATTTTTTGATGATGGCCATTCTGATTGGTGTGAGGTGATACCTCACTGTAGTTTTGATTTGCATTTCTCTAATGATTAGTGATGCTGAACATCCTTTCATGTGTTTGTTGGCAATCTGTATATCTCCCTGGGAGAAATGTCTATATAGGTCTTCCGCCCATTTTTGGATTGGGTTGTTTGTGTTTTTGATATTGAGCTGCATGTGCTGCTTGTAAATTTTGGAGATTAATCCTTTGTCAGTTGCTTCATTTGCAAATATTTTCTCCCATTCTGAGGGTTGTCTTTTCATGTTGTTTATGGTTTCCCTTGCTGTGCAAAAGCTTTTGTGTTTCATTAGGTCCCATTTGTTTATTTTTGTTTTTATTTCCATTTCTCTAGAAGGTGGGTCAATAAAGATCTTGCTGTGATTTATGTCATAGAGTGTTCTGCCTATATTTTCCTCTAAGAGTTTTATAGTGTCTGGCCTTACAGTTAGGTCTTTAATCCATTTTGAGTTTATTTTTGTGTATGGTGGTAGGAAGTGTTCTAATTTCATTCTTTCACATGTAGCTGTCCAGTTTTACCAACACCACTTACTAAAGAGGCTGTCTTTTCTCCATTATATATGGTTTTTCTCCTTCAGTTTGTTAATATGGTTTATCACATTGATTGATTTGTGTATATTAAAGGATCCTTGCATTCCTGGGAGAAACCCCACTTGATCATGGTATATGATCCTTTTAATGTGCTGTTGGATTCTGTTTGGTAGTATTTTATTGAGGATTTTTGCATCTATGTTCATCAGAGATATTGGCCTGTAGTGGTTTTTTTTGTGTGACATCTTTGTGTGGTTTTGGTATCAGGGTGATGGTGGCCTCATAGAATGAGTTTGGGAGTGTTCCTCCCTCTGCTATATTTTGGAAGAGTTTGAGAAGGATAGGTGTTAGCGCATCTCTAAATGTTTCATAGAATTCAGCTGTGAGGCCATCTGGTCCTGGGCTATTGTTTGTTGGAAGATTTTAAATCACAGTCTCAATTTCAGTGCTTGTGATTGGTCTGTTTATATTTTCCATTTCTTTCTGGTTCAGACTTGGAAGGTTGTGCTTTTCTAAGAATTTGTCCATTTCTTCCAGGTTGCCCATTTTATCGGCATATAGTTTCTTGTAGCAATCTCTCATGATCCTTTGTATTTCTGCAGTGTCAGTTGTTACTTCTCCTTTTTCATTTCTAATTCTATTGATTTGAGTCTTCTCCCTCTTTTTCCTGAAGAGTCTGGCTAATGGTTTATCAATTTTGTTTATCTTCTCAAAGAACCAGCTTTTAGTTTTATTGATCTTTGCTATCATTTCCTTCATTTCTTTTCCATTTACTTCTGATCTGACCTTTATGATTTCTTTCCTTCTGCTAACTTTAGGGTTTTTTTGTTCTTCTTTCTCTAATTGCTTTAGGTGTAAGGTTAGGTTGTTTGAGATGTTTCTTGTTTCTTAAGGTAGGATTGTATAGCTATAAACGTCCCTCTTAGAACTGTTTTTGGTTCATCCCATAGGTTTTTGGTCATCGTGTTTTCATTATCATTTGTTTCTAGGTATTTCTTGATTTCCTCTTTGATTTCTTCAGTGATATCTTGGTTATTTAGTAGTGTATTGTTAGCGTCCATGTGTTTGTATTTTTTACAGATTTTTTTTCTGTAATTGATATGTAGTCTCATAGCATCGTGGTCAGAGAAGATACTTGATACGATTTCAATTTTCTTAAATTTACCAAGGCTTGATTTGTGACCCAAGATATGATCTATCTTGGAGAACGTTCCATAAGCACTTGAAAAGAAAGTGTATTCTGTTGTTTTTGGATGGAATGTCCTATAACTATCAATTAAGTCCTTCTTGTTTAATGTGTCATTTAAAGCTTGTGCTTCCTTATTTATTTTCATTTTGGTTGATCTGTCCATTGGTGAAAGTGGGGTGTTAAGAGTCCCTTACTATGATTGTGTTACTGTTGATTTCCCCTTTTATGGCTGTTAGCATTTTCCTTATGTATTGAGGTGCTCCTATGTTGGGTGCATAAATATTTACAATTGTTATATCTTCTTCTTGGATTGATCCCTTGATCATTATGTAGTGTCCTTTTTGGCTCTTGTAATAGTCTTGAATTTAAAGTCTATTTTGTCTGATATGAAAATTGCTACTCCAGCTTTCTTTTGATTTTCAGTTGCATGGAATATATTTTTCCTTTCCCTCACTTTCAGTCTGTATGTGTCCCTAGGTCTGAAGTGGGTCTCCTGTAGACAGCATATATATGGATCTTGTTTTTGTATCCATTCAGCCAGTCTATGTCTTTTGGTTGGAGCATTTAATCCATTTACATTTAAGGTAATTATCTATATGTATGTTCCTACTCCCATTTTCTTAATTGTTTTGGGTTTGTTAGTGTAGGTCTTTTCCTTGTCTTGTGTTTCCTGCTTAGAGAAGTTCCTTTAGCATTTGTTGTAAAGCTGGTTTGATGGTGCTGAATTCTCTTAGCTCTTGCTTGCCTGTAAAGGTTTTAATTTCTCTATCGAATCTGAATGAGATCCTTGCTGGGTAGAGTATTCTTAGTTGTAGGTTTTTCCCTTTCATCACTTTAAATATGTCTTGCCACTCCCTTCTGGCTTGCAGAGTTTCTGCCGAAAGATCAGCTGGTAACCTTATGGGGATTCCCTTTTGTGTTATTTGTTGTTTTTCCCTTGCTGCTTTTAATATTTTTTCTTTGTATTTTATTTTTGATACTTTAATTAATATGTGTCTTGGCATGTTTATCCTTGGATTTATCCTGTATGGGATTCTCTGCACTTCCTGGACTTGATTGACTGTTTCCTTTCCCATATTAGGGAAGTTTTCAACTATAATTTCTTCAAATATTTTCTCAGTCCCTTTCTTTTTCTCTTCTTCTTCTGGGACCCCTATAATTCAAATGTTGGTGTGTTTAATGTTGTCCCAGAGTTCTCTGAGACTATCATCAATTCTTTTCGTTCTTTTTTCTTTATTCTGCTCTGCAGTAGTTATTTCCACTATTTTATCTTCCAGGTCACTTATCTGTTCTTCTGCCTCAGTTATTCTCTATTGATTCCTTGTAGAGAATTTTTAACTTCATTTATTGTGTTGTTCATCGTTTGTTTCCTCTTTAGTTCTTCTAGGTCCTTGTTAAACGTTCTTGTATTTTCTCCATTCTATTTCCAAGATTTTGGATCATCTTTACTATCATTACTCTGAATTCTTGTCCAGGTAGACTGCCTATTTCCTCCTCATTTGTCTTGTCTGGTGGGTTTTTACCTTGCTCCTTCATCTGCTGTGTGTTTCTCTGTCTTCTCATTTTGCTTCACTTACTGTGTTTGGTGTCTCCTTTCCACATGCTGTAGGTTTGTAGTTCCCGCTGCTTTTGGTGTTTGCCCCCCAGTGGCTAAGGTTGGTTCAGTGGGTTGTGTAGGCTTCAAGTAATGTTATTTTAATAGAGCTTATTGTTATTATTATTTTGATGCAGGTCTCTGGAGCATTCCAATAGACCAAATTTGGAAAGGAAAGCCATCATTTGGAAATTTAAAGGTTAAGAAATTTTCAACATTGTAAATCAACTAGACTACAATAAAAATTATTTACCAAAAAGAAATTTCAACAACAAATGGGAAGAGATGATTGAGAAGCAGAAAGAAGTAATGAGGTGATCATAGTGCTGACTGTGACCCCCGAGGCAGAGCAAAGACAAAAACAAACTCTTAGAAACCTATTGCACTAAAAATAATAATAGACTTCATATAGCCCAAGAAAATTTTGAAAATTAGAATAGTTACGTATGAAATAGCATCCTTATTTTTCAGAGAGATAACCACAGAGTCATGCTTATTAAAGTTCATATCATGTTTTTCTTTGTGCAAGACAAAGAGCTCTGAGAATGACCCCATGAATACCAATTACTGAAGGTTGCAGCCCAGATTAAAGGAACACAGGCAGATGGTGTTCCAATCATTTGAAGTTTTTTTCAGCTTTCTTTTTGGTTATGTTTAATATGACTCCATTTACTCGCCAGCCTTCTAGACTAGTGTATAATCTCCCCTGAGGCAATCACTGATCTATTTCACCTTTATGTGCCCTACTGCTATGCCAGCAGATGTACTACCATGCCATGTACCCAGTAGATATGGAATAACTCAGCAGTGAATTGAAGTCATTGTGCATTATCTATTTATAGAGAACAGAAGTAAGTGATGACAATTCATCAAAGCCAAGTAGCTAGTGAAGAGTTTGATCTTATTCACGTATTTACATTTGATTAATAAATACTTCAAAACACATGTGGTCATCATATGTAGAAACATCTAAATTTGAAGTGACTAGCTATTTTTTTTAAACTTCAATCAGGATAAAGCATGTTCCTGACAATTCTTCTACAGCTGTGGAACAGAGAAAGTCATGATATTTACTTTTGTATAGTACTAAAATCTAACTTGTGATCTAAGATTTTCTTTATCACAGTGAAGAAAATCCCTGAAGAGAATTTACCCAAGGTCTTCCTTGCAGGCAATAGCCTTTTCCCCCCTTGTATACTTCGAACAACTTACTTCATCATTACTCACATTACACCCATATGTTTATATACACTTTGGATGTGAGGTATTTGTGATGCTTTAGTGTATTACAAGTTTGTCAACTCCTTGAGGACAGGCACCATAACTGTCCTCTGAATAACTATAACTGAATCATAGTATTTTATGCATCATCTATTGGATTGCTTTGCACATGGTAGGTCCTTGCATATTCAGTAATTGAATAAGTATTGTCCACTGGAAGATATGATCCTCAGCAGCAGCACTGGGAAGAAGTTAAGACTACAAACTCTAGAATTAAACCACTACCTAATGTGAATCCTGGTTTCGTCACCTTCTATGTTTTCAACCTCGAGTTAATCACAAAACCTCTTCTAAGCTTCATGGACTTGTGAGGAGTAAAGGGCACAATGCAAGTAAGTCTTAGAGCAGCACCTGGCTCATAGTCAAGTACTCCATGTATGTTTGTTTTGTTCTGCATTTGTCTTCTGGATAAACAATTTACACTGATAGAATTTTATGAAAATCTAGGATTCTAACTTCTTTCTAGATTCCCAGGATAGCAGTGTAAAATTCTGGCATAGATACCTTTTATTTTCACATCAGTGTTTCAGTAGGACAGGTATTATTTTCTCTGTATGTTCTTTTGATCCTCATCTACATGATGTTACTTTTCCTTTGGTATGGGGTAGAGTTCTAGAAGAAATAGGATATTCTGATACTATGTCATGTCACTATATTTAATTAAAAAGTGTTAAGATCTTGCTATAATACATATGGATGAATACCAGAGGGATTGGTCTGGCACTCTCTGTTATAGTCAGAGAATAGTGTATGCCCAAGTAAGGCCTTGTAAATAATTTTTTTAAAAATGAAGTTCTTTTTTTTACATGTAGCTGACTAGTTTTCCCAGCTCCACTTATGGAGGAGACTGTCTTTTCTCCATTGCATATTCTTGCCTCATTTGTCAAAGATAAGGTGACTATATGACTGTGGGTTTATCTCTGGGCTTTCTATCCTGTTCCATGGATCTATATTTCTGTTTTTGTGCCAGTACCATACTGTCTTGATTACTGTAGATTTGTAGTACAGTCTGAAGTCAGGGAGCTTGATTCCTCCAGCTCCGTTTTCTTTCTCAAATTGCTTTGGATATATGGGGTCTTTTGTGTTTCCGTACAAATTGTAAATTTTTTTTCTATTTCTGTGAAAAATGCATTGGTAATTTGATAGGGATTGCATTGAGTCTGTAGATTGCTTTGGGTGGTATAGTCATTTTCACAATGTTGATTCTTCCAATCCAAGAACGTGGTGTATCTTTCTATCTGTATTGTCTTTGATTTCTTTCATCAGTGTCTGATAGTTTTCTGCATACAGGTCTTTTGCCTCCTTAGGTAGGTTTATTCCTAGGTGTTTTATTTTTTTTGTTGCAATGGTAAATGGGAGTGTTTCCTTAATTTCTCTTTCTGATTTTTCATTGTTAGTGTATATGAAGGCAAGAGATTTCTGTGCATTAATTTTGTACCCTGCTACTTTACCAAATTCATTGATTAGCTCTAGTTCTTTTCTGGTGGCATGAAATTAGAACACTTCCTAACACCATAGACAAAAATAAACTCAAAATGGATTAAAGACATAACTGTAAGGCCAGACACTATAAAACTCTTAGAGGAAAACAGAGGCAGGACACACTTTGACATAAATCACAGCAATATCTTTTTTGGCCTACCACCTAGAGTAATGGAAATAAAATTAAAAATAAACAAATGGGACCTAATGAAACTTAAAAGCTTTTGCACAGCAAAGGAAACCATGAAAAGACAACCCTCAGAATGGGAGAAAATATTTGCAAACTAAACAACTGACAAAGGATTAATCTCCAAAATTTACAAGCAGCTCATGGAGCTCATATCAAAAATAACAAACAACCCAATCCAAAACTGGGCAGAACACCTAAATAGACATTTCTCCAAAGAAGACATACAGATAGCCAACAAACACATGAAAGGATGATTAACATCACTAATCATTAGAGAAATGCAAATCAAAACTACAATGAGGTATCACCTCACACCAGTCAGAATGGTCATCATCAAAAAAATCTACAAACATTATATGCTGGAGAGGGTGAGGAGAAAAGGGAACCCTCTTGCACTGTTGGTGGGAATGTAAATTGATACAGCCACTATGGAGAACAGTATGGAGGTTCCTTAAAAAACTACAAATAGAACTACCATACGACCCAGCAATCCCACTACTGGGCATATACCCTGAGAAAACCATAATTCAGAAAGAGTCATGTACCACAATATTCATTGCAGGTCTATTTACAATAGCCAGGACATGGAAGCAACCTAAGTGTCCATCGACAGATGAATGGATAAAGACGACATGCCACATATACAGAATGGAATATTACTCAGCCATAAAAAGGAATGAAATTGAGTTATTTGTAATGAGGTGGATGGACCTAGAGTCTGTCATACAGAGTGAAGTAAGTCAGAAAGAGAAAAACAAATATTATATGCTAATGCACATATATGGAATCTAAAAAAATGGTACTGATGAACCTGGTGGCAGGGCAAGAATAAAGAAACAGAACAGACTTGAGGACACGGAGGGGGAAGGGGAAGCTGGGATGAAGTGAGAGAGTAGCATTGACATATATACATTACCAAATGTAAAATGGATGGCTAGTGGGAAGCTGCTGCATAGCACAGGGAGATCAGCTCGATGCTTTGTGACAACCTAGAGGGGTGGGGTAGGGAGGGTGGGATAGGGAGGGTGGGAGGGAGACACAAGAGGGAAGAGATATGGGGATATACGTATACCTATAGCTGATTCACTTTGTTGTACAGCAGAAACTAACACAACATTGTAAAGCAATTATACTCCAATAAAGATATTTTAAAAAATGAAGTTCTTGAAGAAGTTATGCACACCAGAAACAATGACAAATGAGATAGCATGAGCTACTGTACGTGTAGCTCACCAGCAGTCTGGTGCTCCAAAACTGAGCTCTCTGGTCAGCTGTGTCAGAGTATCTGCCTCAGGTTCATAGACCAAACAACTTCTCACTTACTTTTAAGTCTACATCAATGAGAACTCCCAAAAGTCCAAGTCTTCACGTGAGAAGGAAAAGAGGCCAAGATGATGTGGCATTGAGGGAACCTGTGGGTTTCTGCCCAGTAGTATATCCAGTGGATCAGTGTCCTAAATGTGACAACCAAATAAGTTTTTCCTCCTCTGAGGATAAGTGGAGCAGGGGAAGGGGGATGGGAAGAGAATAATGACATCTTTAGTTTATGAAGTGAAAAGGCAGATTTTTCTTCCCAGTAGAAGCTAAAACATGTGTTCTCTTGAAGAGATCAATCTTATTTTTAGACATAAAGTAGTTTAACACATGGACTTTTCCATCGTTACTGATATATAATGGCCCCAACAAGGGTATATACTTTAAAGAAATTGTAAAGAATTAGACTATCTTTTTCTAGTATCTAAATATTCTTAATATTAGTCTTACTCATTTGTACACTTATTTTCTTTGCTATTCATTTATATAGCCTTGAAGTACTAGGTCAATAGAAAATACCCTAATAATCTTATGCTATTGTAAACAGTTTTCTGTATTTTTCAAACACATCTTGGCATGTTCTAAAATAAGGATTTTAATGTATCTTTAAAGAACTCTAATAAAGAAAACATTTCTCAAAGTTTTGGTTGTAGTCTTTCTGGTTTATTTATTTCTTTTGAAATCTATTTATTTTAAGGCACTAGAGAAACTAGACTCATATCATTGCGCCCTGAATCCTTTAATTTTTACCTGTGGACACTGGCTTTAGAGCAGCTTATAATTAGAAGTAGTTCTGATAGATATTATATATATATATATTATTATAGATATTATTTCCTGTTCTAAGTATGAAAATGTGGATTTCACAGTTCTAGATACATTTTAATCTAATGATATAATAACTAAAGCAATATTTAATTCGCAGGTAAGGAACTTTGTGATATCTTGGGCTTTTTATGTTGCAGAATGGAGGAGTAGTGATTGTGTTGGTGGCAACTAACATGTATTCTACCAGTTGTTAAATGCTGAATTGATCAAATTATACATGTTATCTTATTTAACTCTATCACTACCCCTGTACTACTAACATACATTGTAGAAAAGGAAAACTGATTTATATAGAGGATGAAAAATCTTTCTCAAGATCATTCAGTGAACAAGTAGTAGAAACTGAATTTTAACCCAGCATTCTCAGGCTTCAAAGCTTGTATTTTTTTGAGTGCTTTCTCTGTGTCTAAAGATGTGACACTAAGATGCCTTAAGCACTGGGGCTTTTTTCTTTTGATTACAGGAATCTTTCTATTACCAAGTGAAGAAACTTGAGCTGGCCTACCGGGAGATAAGGCCATGGGCAGTGAAAGACCCCCAGCTGTTCTAACGCAGCTATCCAACAGTTCCAGCTGAGGTCCCAAACATGTTGGTGAGACCATCCTATGCTATTGAGGCTAGACCACAAGACCAGCCTGGCCAGTCCACAAAGTTATAGTCAATACAGAGAAATAATTATTGATAATTGTTTTAAGTAACTAACTTTCAGCAGAAGTTGACTGATAACATATGAAGTAGTTTTTAAAATGAAAAGTGTGTGATAAATTACAAAGAATGTTCCAGAATACTTAATTGGAGAGAACTGGAACAACTTCATTAAAAGAGGAATGTTAATTTCAAATTCAGAAACAACAGCTTAAAGAGTATATATTATGTGTCATGTACTATGCTAATTTTTTTACATGCATGATCACTTTTAGTCCACACCACTATCTCATGAAGTGGATTTTACAGATGATTCAAGATTCAGAATAGGAAAGTAACTTATCCAAGGTCACAACACTTAATAAGTGGTGTTGCCAGGGTGAAACTTCATGGGGCTAATTTGAAAGTCTTCTATTTTCCTTTCAAGTAGCCTTTAGAAGTCGTGGGAGAGTGGAAGAAATGTTAGGAAGAGAGGCAGTTCACAAGTAGATTTGCTTGGCTAAAGCTGTATGCTCAAATTATGAGAATCTGTCACTTTCTAGTAGGGCAGCCTTACCTCTTTGTTAAAAATGATGGATTGGTGCGACACATCCTGTGGTAAAGTTCAGGAAGGTTATAGGATTAGGTTAGAAAGGGGCAATAGTCAAATTGACAAGGAAAGTAAATGAGAGAAGAGCATTGAAAACAAATGCATGTTACAGTTCTTGGCTGGGTCTAAGTAGCCAGCCTAAGAAGTGGAGAGGCATTTGAGAGGGCATTGTGACAGTCTGAACACAGGACTTAAGAGAGGAGAGGACAAGGGCTGGCAGATAGTAAAAAAATGAAGAATCTCAGTGATATCCTTACAGCAGTCTCTTCATCAGCCTGGATACCTTGTCTTGGGTCATTTATATTCGCCTTGTTCCTGATAGACTTAAACTAATTTTGACTAGCTTATTATTAGCAGATGTCCATGTCGCATATATTAGCTATGATAACTTCACTTTTCCCCTCTTTCTTTTTTGTTTTTTTAAACATCTTTATTGGAGTATAATTGCTTTACAGTGTTGTGTTAGTTTCTGCTGTATAACAAAGTGAGTCAGCTATACATATACATATATCCCCATATCTGCTCCCTCCTGCGTCTCCCTCCCACCCTTCCTATCCCACCCTTCTAGGTTTACACAAAGCACTGAGCTGATCTCCTTGTGCTATGTGGCTGCTTCCCACTAGCTATCTATTTTACATTTGGTAGTATATATATGTCAGTGCTACTCTCTCACTTCATTCCAGCTTACATTTCCCACTCCCCTTGTCCTTAAGTCCATTCTCTACGTCTGTGTCTTTATTCCTGTCCTGACCCTAGGTTCATCAGAAACATTTTTTTTTTTTTAGATTCCACATATATGTGTTAGCATACGGTATTTGTTTTTCTCCTTCTGACATACTTCACTCTGTATGACACACTCTAGGTCCATCCACCTCACTACAAATAACTCAATTTCATTTATTTTTATGGCTGAGTAATGTTACATTGTATATATGTGCCATATCTTTATCCATTCATCTGTTGGTGCACACTTAGGTTGCTTCCATGTCCTGGCTATTGTAAATAGAGCTGCAATGAACATTGTGGTACAGGACTCTTTTTGAATTACAGTTTTCTCAGGGTGTATGCCCAGTAGTAGGATTGCTGGGTCATATGGTAGTTCTATTTGTAGTTTTTTAAGGAACCTCCATACTGTTCTCCATAGGGGCTGTACCAATTTACATTCCCACCAGCAGTGCAAGAGGGTTCCCTTTTCTCCACACCCTCTCCAGCATTTATTGTTTGTAGATTTTTTGATGATGCCCATTCTGACTGGTGTGAGATGATACCTCATTGTAGTTTTGATTTGCATTTCTCTAATGATTAGTGATGTTGGGCATCTTTTCATGTGTTGGCTGGCAATCTGTATGTCTTTGGAGAAATGTCTATTTAGGTCATCTGCCCATTTCTGGATTCGGTTGGTTGTTTTATTGATATTGAGCTGCATGAGCTGCTTGTATATTTTGGAGATGAATCCTTTGCCAGTTGCTTAGTTTGTAAATATTTTCTCTCATTCTGAGGGTTGTCTTTTTGTCTTTTTTATGGTTTCCTCTGCTGTGCAAAAGTTTTAAAGTTTCACTAGGTCCCATTTGTTTTTGTTTGTTTGTTTTATTTCCATTTTTCTAGGAGGTGGGTCATAAAGGATCTTGCTGTGATTTACATAAAAGAGTATTCTCCCTATGTTTTCCTCTAAGAGTTTTATAGTGTCTGGCCTTACACTTAGGTCTTTAATCCATTTTGAGTTTATTTTTGTGTATGGTGTTAGGAAGCGTTCTAATTTCATTCTTTCACGTGTAGCTGTCCAGATTTCCCAGCACCACTTATTGAAGAGGGTGTCTTTTCTCCATTGTATATTCTTGCCTCCTTTATCAAAGATAAGGTGACCAAATGTGCATGGGTTTATCTCTGGGCTTTCTATACTGTTCCATTGATCTACATTTCTGTTTTTGTGCCAGTACCATACGTTTTGATTACTGTAGCTTTGTAGTATAGTCTGAAGTCAGGGAGCCTGATTCCTCCAGCTTCGTTTTTCCTTCTCAGGATGGCTTTGGCTATTCAGGATCTTTTGCGTTTCCACACAAATTGTGAAATATTTTGTTCTAGTTCTGTGAAAAACGCCATTGCTAGTTTGATAGGGATTGCACTGAATCTGTAGATTGCTTTGGGTCTTTTTCACAATGTTGATTCTTCCAATCCAAGAACATGGTAAATCTCTCCACCTGTTTGTATCATCTTTAATTTCTTTCATCAGTGTCTTATAGTTTATTGCATACAGGTCTTTTGTCTCCTTAGGTAGGTTTATTCCTAGGTATTTCAATCTTTTTGTTGCAATGGTAAATGGGAGTGTTTCCTTAATTTCTCTTTCAGATTTTTCATCACTAGTGTATAGGAATGCAAGAGGTTTTCGTGCATTAATTTTGCATCCTGCTACTCTACCAAATTCATTGATTGGCTCTAGTAGCATCTTTAGGGTTCTCTATGTATAGTATCATGTCATCTGCAAACAGCGACAGTTTTACTTCTTCTTTTCTGATTTGGATTATTTTTATTTCTTTTTATTCTACGATTGCTATGGCTAAAACGTCCAAAACTATATTGAATAATAGTGTTGAAAGTGGGCAATCTTTTCTTGTTCTTGATATTAGAAGAAATAGTTTCAGTTTTTCACCATTGAGAACAATGTTGGCTGCGGGTTTGTCATATATGGCCATAGGTTCTCTCTATGCCTACTTTCTGAAGAGCTTTTATCATAAATGGGTGTTGAATTTTGTCAAAAGCTTTTTGTGCATCTATTGAGATGATCATATGGTTTTTATCCTTCAATTTGTTAATATGGTGTATCACATTGATTGATTTGCGTATATTGAAGAATCCTTGCATTCCTGGGATAAACCCCACTTGATCATGGTGTATGATCCTTTTAATGTGCTGTTAGATGCTGTTTGTTAGTATTTTATTGAGGATGTTTGCATCTATGTTCATCGGAGATACTGGCCTGTAGTTTTCTTTTGTGACATCGTTGTCTGGTTTTGGTATCAGGGTGATGCTGGCCTCGTAGAATGAGTTTGGGAGTGTTCCTCCCTCTGCTATATTTTGGAAGAGTTTCAGAAGGATAGGTGTTAGCCCTCCTCTGCATGTTTGTAGAATTCGGCTGTGAAGCCACCTGGTCCTGGGCCTTTGTTTGTTGGAAGATTTTAAATCACAGTCTCAATTTCAGTGCTTGTGATTCGTCTGTTTATATTTTCCACTTCTTCCTGGTTCAGACTCAGCAGGTTGTGCTTTTCTAAGAATTTGTCCATTTCTTCCAGGCTGACCATTTTATTGGCATATAGTTGCTTGTAATAATCTCTCATGATCCTTTGTATTTGTGTAGTGTCAGCTGTTACTTCTCCTTTTTCATTTCTAATTCTATTGATCTGAGTCTTCTCCCTTTTTTTCTTGATGCATCTGGCTAGTGGTTTATCAATTTTGTTTATCTCTCAAAGAAGCAGCTTTTAGTTTTATTAATCTTACTTATTGTTTCCTTCATTTCTTTTTCATTTATTTCTGATCTGATCTTTGATTTCTTTCCTTCTGCTAACTTTGTGGGTTTTTGTTCTTATTTCTCTAATTGCTTTAGGTGTAAGGTTAGGTTGTTTATTTGAGATGTTTCTTGTTTCTTGAGGTAGGATTGTATTGCTATAAACTTCCCTCTTAGAACTGCTTCTGCTGTATCCCATAGGTTTGGGGTCTTTGTGTTTTCATTGTCATTTGTTTCTAGGTATTTTTTGATTTCCTCTTTGTTTCTTCAGTGATCTCTTGGTTATTTAGTATCATATTATTTACCCTCCATGTGTTCGTATTTTTTACTGTTTATTTCCTGTAATTGATATCTAGTCTCATAATGTTGGGATCGGAAAAGACACTGGATACGATTTCAATTTTCTTAAATTATCCAAGGCTTGATTTGTGACCCAAGATATGGTCTATCCTGGAGAATGTCCCATGAGCACTTGAGAAGAAGGTGTATTCTGTTGTTTTTGGATGGAATGCCCTATAAATATCAATTAAGTCCTTCTTGTTTAATGTATTATTTAAAGCTTGTATTTCCTTATTTATTTTCATTTTGGATGATCTGTCCATTGGTAAAAGTGGGGTGTTAAAGTCCCCTACAATGATTGTGTTACTGTTGATTTCCCCTTTTATGGCTGTTAGCATTTTCCTTATGTATTGAGGTGCTCCTATGTTGGGTGCATAAATATTTACAATTGTTATATCTTCTTCTTGGATTGATCCCTTGATCATTATGTAGTGTCCTTTTTGGCTCTTGTAATAGTCTTGAATTTAAAGTCTATTTTGTCTGATATGAAAATTGCTACTCCAGCTTTCTTTTGATTTCCAGTTGCATGGAATATCTTTTTCCTTTCCCTCACTTTCAGTCTGTATGTGTCCCTAGGTCTGAAGTGGGTCTCCTGTAGACAGCATATATATGGATCTTGTTTTTGTATCCATTCAGCCAGTCTATGTCTTTGGGTTGGAGCATTTAATCCATTTACATTTAAAGTAATTATCAATATGTATGTTCCTATTCCCATTTTCTTAATTGTTTTGGGTTTATTATTGTAGGTCTTTTCCTTGTCTTGTGTTTCCTGCCTAGAGAAGTTCCTTCAGCATTTGTTGTAAAGCTGGTTTGGTGGTGCTGAATTTTCTTAACTTTGTTTATCTGTAATGGTTTTAATTTCTCTGTCGAATCTGAATGAGATATTTGCTGGTAGAGAAATCTTGGTTACAGCTTTTTCCCTTTAATCACTTTAAATATGTCCTGCCACTCCCTTCTGGCTTGCAGGGCTTCTGCTGAAAGATCAGCTGTTAACCTTATGGGGGTTATGTTGTATGTTTTGTTTTTCTCTTGCTGCTTTCAATATTTTTTCTTTGTATTTAATTTTTGATAGTTTGATTAATATGTGCCTCAGCGTGTTTCTCTTTGGGTTTATCCTGTATGGTACTGTCTGTGCTTTCTGGACTTGATTGACTATTTCCTTTCCCATGTTAGGGAAGTTTTCGACTATAATCTCTTCAAATATTTTCTCAGACCCTTTCTCTCTCTCTTCTCCTTCTGGGACCGCTATAATTCGAATGTTGGTGCCTTTAATGTTGTCCCAGAAGTCTCTGAGACTGTCCTCAATTCTTTTCATTCTTTTTTCTTTATTCTGCTCCCTAGCAGGTATTTCCATTATTTTATCTTCCAGGTCACTTATCCGTTCTTCTGCCTCAGTTATTCCGTTACTGATTCCTTCTAGAGTGTTTTTAATTTCAGTAATTGTGTTGTTCGTCACTGTTTGTTTGCTCTTTAGTTCTTCTAGATGCTTGTTAAATGTTTCTTGTATTTACTCCATCCTGTTTCTGAGATTTTGGATCATCTTTACTATCATTTCTCTGAATTCTTTTTCAGGTAGGTTGCCTATTTCATCTTCATTTATTTGGTCTTGTAGGTTTTTACCTTGCTCTTTTGTCTGTAACAAATTGTTTTGTTGTTTCATTTTTTATTTGTTTGTTGTTTTTGATGGGTGGTGACATATTCCTGTCTTACTGGTTGTTTGGCCTGAGATGTCCAGCACTGGGGTTTTCAGGTAGTTGGATAGAGCCTGGTCTTGGTGTTGAGATGAGGACCTCCGGGAGGCGTCACTCCAGTTGATATTCCCTGGGGTCTGAGGGTCTCTATTAGTCCAGCAGTTTAGACTTGGAGCTCCTACCACAGGAACTCAGGCCAAACCTCCCACCTGGGAACCAAGAGCCTGCAAGCTTCGTGGCACGGTAAAAAAAAAAAAAAAAAAAAAAAAGAAAGAAAGAAAGAAAGAATATCAAAGTACAATATACAGTACAGTATCAAAGAAAAAAAATAAAATTAGAAAGATAAAAAATATATTAGGAAAAATAAAACTATAATTGAAACAACCAGTTACAGGTGGTTCCTCCCATCCCCTTAGGTGTTCGTGGTCCCCCACCAGTGCCTGGTAGGTGCCCTAGTTGTGAGAAGACATGAATTCCATGTCCTCCTAGTATGCCATCTTGACTCCACCCCTCTCTTTTTTTTTTAAGATAAATTGAAATCAGCATTGACAAAGTTTAACTTAAGTTTATAGCATACAAATTGCTACAGTTTTGCACATGGCGATATTTGAATTATGCAGTTAAAAAACATTGCTGGTATAAGTATCTCAGACCTTGCTCACAGGAGGATATAAAACCATCAGTAGTGACATTTTTGAACCATCATTGTGTTAATGTGTATAACGGTAGTGACCTTCTCCATTGAACAATGTATGTGTAGATCTTCCTTAACCAATGAGTAATATGGTATAAACAAATTAAAAGTGGTGCCACATGACTTCATAGTCAAGTAACCAGAATATAAGTAGTTTGATTTAATCTGGAAAGCAAATTCATTATTGCCAAGACAGTGATTCAGTGCCCTGTGCTAAATGAACTGGATGCGGATGTTTAACAGTCAGTTTGCACCATGTGTTTCTTTAAAAAAAAAAAGTCAAACTATGGTTGTAAGGAAACTCTTTAAGATTTCAGAAATGAATGGGGAATCTTGGTAAAAGAGCAAATAAATAGAAGTGTTCTGTAGTCATAGCAAGAATTAGCTGAACACTTACTCCACAGAAAGTAACCCTGTCTCTTGTAGTAGATTTATGTCTGTCATCACTGGTTCACAATCTTCCTTGCTACATTTAAGATACTAATGATTTGGGTGCCATGTGGAATAACTTTTAATGAACTACACATGTTTAATGGAAACACTTTCATTACCAGTCAATTTATTTCAGAATCTCTTACAGAAACTATCCACTATCAAATCTTCTTTGAAAATATACTGAAAAATCCAATAAAACTCCAGACATTTATATTGCTTTCATAGAACATAACGATAACAATTTCTTAAATTTGTGTAACACTTTACATTTTTATTATGCTTCCACTCATATTGGTTCATTTGATCTTCATTATATTGGCATGGCCTAGGTAGGGCAGATGAAATTACACCTATTTTACAAATGAGGCAAGTGAGACTCACAGGTATAAAGTCCCCTGTTTATGGTTGTTCTGCTAATAAGAAATGAAAAGATGAAAAGACAATTTCCTGGTGTTGAAAGAAAATCTCTTTACAAATTCTTATATTGTTTGCTCTCTGTAGTACTAAATATGCTTTTTACTCATCTAATGAAAGTTACTTAAGTCTTCATGAAATAGACAGCTAACAACTTTCTGAGACTAATGACTAAGGATAGTTTAAAGCATGGAGCTTATATATTTCCTAAAGTATACCTAAACCTTCAGCATATACTCTAGCATCATTTCAAAACAGTTTCTGGGCTTCCCTGGTGGCACAGTGGTTGAGAGTCCGCCTGCTGATGCAGGGGACACGGGTTCGTGGCCCGGTCCGGGAAGATCCCACATGCCATGGAGCGGCTGGGCCCGTGAGCCATGGCTGCTGAGCCTGCGTGTCCAGAGCCTGTGCTCCGCAATGGGAGAGGCCACAACAGTGAGAGGCCCGCGTACCGCAAAAAAAAAAAAAAAAAACCCAGTTCCTATGTAAGCTAGATTCCCATTTTCAAAAATTATAGGTTCTAAGAGGTTGGGGGTTTGTATACTCAGGACAAAGGCAAATATATAGATCTACAAAGCAGGACTGCAAATCTTGTGAGAGCAGCCTTTCTAAGAGATTTCAGTGCTAGACCATTACATTCCCATCAGTTAGATATTTTAGAGAAGACAAATAAAAACAGCTTGTGATTAACAAAAAATTTTGAACTGGGAAAGAAGTCATATTTTATGGAAAGTAATTTGGATGATTTGAATTTTAAGACACAATAAAATAAAAACGATCAAATACTGGGGCAGTTCAACTAACAGGCACTTTGTATTAATGTTTTCAGATTTTTTCCAAGGCATCATTGTATGATTCCTATTGACTTTAATAGAAGTTACTCATACAAAGTAAGAAGTCTATAAAAATTTGATGATGGACTATGATAACATCATAGCTCTTCTGTCAATTGAATAAAATACAGTTGATTGTGTTCAACTTAGAGCTCAGAAAAACACATGCTGAAGAAGAGTCTAACTGAAATTGTTCTATGGCAGTGTCCCCTTATTTGGTCCCTAAGAGTCGAGATATAATATAGTTTGAACAAAAGATCTAGAAGTATTTCAGACAATTCAATATAGAGGTAGATATAATATTTTAAAGAATTCTCTAACATTTATAAAAATATACAGAATCTGAGTGTAATATGACTAAGCCATAACATATTAGCATTAAGTTTTCTTTTTATTTTACATCCTTTGTGTTCTATAATAAATTATACCAAATTTAGTTTATATCCAGGGGAAATTTTCAAAATACAAATTACCAGGTCAAAACTCAGAGATGCTGAACTAGAATTTCCAGGACTGATGCTGGGAAATTTTTATTAAAACTATTAAATAGTTTTAATAGTTAAAGCTAAATTCTGATAATTAGCTTGGTTTTGGGGGTTCATTGAAGTTAATTTACTGAAAATTTTCTATTCTTGCTATTAGCTCCCCTTTTTTTCCTCCCTTAGACTTTTTAATTCTAAACAGAAATTACACTTTAAATAGCCGATTTTCACTGATAATTCCCCTTCTATGATCCTCTTGGTTCCTCTATGTTTTGTTCACTATTGCTTCCCCAGGCTCTTAAGTTTTCTTCGAATATCTGAATCCTGTTTGATCATTCTCATGCTCATTCTGTCTCTTTCTTAGGCTGCTTTCATTACAAACTTTGAGTTTTCCAAGCATTTTTATAAGAACCACTCAGACTGTCTACCTTCTTATGTAGACTTTGTAACTTGAGTGTACTCATGCAACTAGAGGCAAAACCCAGCAAGACCCAAAGTCATATTTTGGGGAACTATTCCTAAGCAAATGAAAATATGCATAATAACTCATTCATCCATATACCCACCAAATATTTATGAACTCATATGGTGTGTCTTGGTGCTGTGCTTGGGGATACAGTGATGAATAAGACACACTTAATTCCTGCTCTCACAGAAACTCTATTCTAATAAGAAAGACAAAAATAATTTATTAGGCAAACAAATAATTTCAGGTAGTGATAAGTGCTTCTAAGAAATATATAACAAAGTAAGATGTTTATCTCAGCACAACTAAAATGGCTAAAAATTGAGAAAAGTTTAACAAAATTATGGTAAATCAGGCTGAAAGTATTATTCAATCATTTAAAATTCACTATTATCAAGATTTTGTCACTAAATGTGGAAAATACTTATGATGCAATATTTAGTGAAAAAAATAGGATAAAAGTATTTCATTATGTGTCTGTAAAGCATATAGAGAAGAAAGCAACATTGGAAGAAAATCCATTTTTGAGATTTTTTTTTAATAATTACAATGTTACTTTGGATTAATTTATTAAAGAGCATGAAATGTGAACAAATACAGTTTATTTGATGTCCAGTTAAACTAAGAGTTCTATTACCTGGCTCTTCTCTATACCACAGCACCTGATTTTTCATAATGGTGAATGTGAGGCTTTAAAGTACATTTTGAGTCATCAAAAAAAAGATAATACTTTACTTCAGCATAATTTCTGGGCTAAGTATATTTTATTGTGGTTTAATTTTTCATAATCAGTGATATATGCATGGTCTTAAGTAGAGTAATAGTCTATTAACCAGAATATTTGATTAACTAGAGCACATCATTTCCCGGTACCCTAGATAAAAGAGTTATTTATAGGCAAAAATAAATAAATTAAACCTCAACTCCAACTACTTTTTGTTACCATTCAATTTCTTAGAGAATGTTGGTTACGAAATTAGAATCTTGAAAAGGTATCTTGAGAGCACAGAAATCTGTCTCTTCATTTCACTTGAGTGCCTGTACTTTTCCTGTCACTAGATATTGGGGATTGGGAATTATCTAATATATTTTACATTTTTTGTCTGAATGTATAACAGTTCATTGAAAACATACAGCATTTGATGCAAGACTATGCTATCAATGATTATAAGATGCATTGCTGAATTAAATACAGCTTTTGTAGAGAAAAAGAAATAATTATATTAAATATTTATATTGAAAATTTTAGTTCTATTCCAACTTGAAAAAAAGGAAAATGCTAAATATGCCTTAGGATGAAAGATATATGCTGCATCTTTTGGAGGGTGTTCAAAAATTTACTTCCAGGTGATTCAAGTATAATAAAATTCTAGTACATATCCTGGGCTGATACCTGAAGACAGCTATGGCAAAAAGCAGGGTTTCTAAGCAGGGGTCTAGCCCACTTTGATGTAAATTTCTCACCAATGTGTGGTGAAATGAAAACAAAAAAATAAAAAGAAATAGTGAACTTTTTTCAATGACAATTTTTTTCAGTTTAAAGAATAAAATGTCCTTTCTTTTGTGAACTGATGATTACTGTTACGTAGGCTTTTTGTTTTTGTTTTAATGTGCTTGGCAAAATAAAACTTTAGTAACCCTATGGTGGCCTTCAAAATATTTTTTGAAAGTTTTTGAATTCATGGAACTCAATGAGTATAAGTAGTCAGGTGGGAATAAAGATGGACTTACTGTCAAAAGAACTGGGGCTGGTTTAGCAATTAATAGTTCTGTGTTCTTGAATATGTGTGAATCTCCATTCCTTCATTTATAAAATAGGTCCTGTACCAAGTGCATAGACAATACTACATTAATGATATAGTGTTTGTCTTTCTCATGTACCTGCTCTGTAACTGTCACTTTTACTTTAGATGATTGTGTTATACCAACTGTATTGCTTAATTCTGTTTTTTTATAAGCCATCTGATTGAAAGAGTATTAATCAGCCACCTGGACTAACTTCCCTTTAAACCTCGAAGTTCCATTTGATGAAATCCACAGGGAGCTTTCATGATTCTTTTGCAACCATCGTGTTCGATATGATACTATCTTATTACTTTCTAACCAATCCTTATTCCAGAATTAAGAAATTTTCCTGAGCACATCGTCTTTGAACTTCTTCTCTCCTCTTAGTTGTAAGGAGAGAGGCTTTTTCATAAGATGTGTCAGTCACCATAAATATTTGGGAAAATATGTTTTGGCCTGTGTGTAGGGTTTATGTTATCCAGTTTAGACTGAATTCATGTAATATCTTGTGGTGTTTGTTGTTGTAATGTTGTATCGATACTTTGTTTGGGAATTGATACTATTTGTCATTCCACTCACTAAGTGACAGATCAACATGGCACTCTGAATGCCAACCAACATGGATTACAGAGTGAACTATACAGCATAGAAACCAAAGTCCTCAAGCCTGCAAATCATAATTAGCTCAGCACAAATCCAGGACCCTAAAGGAAACATGAAGAGAAATAACCTTTCAAAACTGTAGAAGGAGCAGTAATTACCTCTCTATATTTTAAATCAAAAGGCTTTTACTCTAGGAAATGTTAGAAGAAAAGATGAAAATTGGTGAGCTGAATATTATTTTAATTGGAATAAATTTTCAGATTGAGTACGCAATCTTGCCAAATCTAAAACTCTCACATATAGTACTTTTAAATTTGATCTCTTGGCTTGTCAAGAATTCTCATACTACTCTTCTAAAATAAGATATCTACCTAATAATGGAAGCATTTATCTCAAACTCTGTATTTAAATTACTACTTTGAATGACTGCTGAAATTAATCTAATCTCAAGTTTATATACCTTTATAAATTTTTTTATTTTGACAACATGGTTTCACAAGCTATGATTAGTTCAGGGATTTTGTGGGCGTAATGTACAAGATAAGCAGGTTGAAAAGTTTTTTGACTTATCAAAGCCACATTTTTAGAAGTAAGGAAATGCAGCTTTCTTGACTGGCATTTCCATAATTATTTGCAGGATTTTCTGAGCTATTTGACAAGCTCCCATTTGTCTTTAAAATAAAAAGACTCTAGGGAGAATGACCTCAGACCCTCCAGGTATTTTAAAAAATCTTTCATGAACAAACAATATTTAAGCTAGAGGGGAAAAATTGATACTTTTTGAATTTTTAGGTCATATCATAATGCTACTACTCTAGATCCACAGAAATTTTGGCTCTAATGGACATTTTTGACATCATTCTTACTCTCTCTGAATTAACATTTAAATATTTATGCAATTTTTCTGGCTAGAAGAGGAACTGTAAGACTTCCTTGAATGAGAGGTTAAGCAAAGGTTATGATGTTACAAATTAGAACTAAATAGGACACTGATACTGAGAAGCTGCAATCCTGTTAGTTAGACTCATAATGAATCAAGTCAATGAGACAAAGGGTCCCTCAAGGTGAGGTTTGCTGGAGTCTGAATATAAATGGCCATATTATTATTAATGCATCCATTCATGAAAATGCTATAATACTAGTTTATGCCACAGAAAGGACAAAGTATGAGTCAGTGTGAAGGTGTGGATAAAGGAGAATTATTCATACCTCTCAATTTAAAGTAAGTTTAATAACAGGGTAAATACGCTTGCCTAATTTGTAATATATTTCTCCATATTTTTTCCATACTGAATGAATAAGAGTTTTACATTGTTTTTATTTCAATGGAGTAATCTTATTAGTTTATTTAAAATAAAGCATTACAAAGAGTTTAACAATTTCCAGGATCTGTTTGGAGCATTAAATTTTAACATCTCCTTTCTTATAAACAATTCTCACTGTCCTGGTGCATTTTTGCCTATATACATTGAGTGATTGAAATAATGTAAAGATTATAGAGATGTTTTTGTCCCTTTACCCAAAGTTTTTATCCAGGCTCTTAAGTATCAGTGAAAATGGACTGTTTTCCTAGTCTGTAATTTTGAAGACACTTCAGAGGTGTACAAATGAAATTTGAACATTTTCACAAATTTAAATCTGTCTTATGTTGTTTCATGTTCATATTTAGAAGATTATCTCTTTTTATAATTAATCTTTATAGAAATGACATCTACTGATCAAAGGTGTTGGAAGTTAAAGTTCTTCTACTAAGTTTGGAGCTGAAGAAAAAAAACTGGTAGTTGAAATGACCAACTTCACCATAAGTGTACTGAGTGAAATGCTTTTATGAAGCTTAACATAAGAACAAACTTACTTTGCCCCCAAATTTGGTTATCTTTCTCTGCAATGCTGTAAGAAGTCACACTGTGCTGAGAATGATATTGTTGCAGTAACATTTAATGTTGTTTATTGAAACCCGAAGTTTAAAAATTGAATTAGATTCACATTGTTCTGCTTTAGCAAACTTTATCTGGAATGAAATGCCAATAAAATTTCTACAAATACTCATTTATACTTTCTGATGTTTTAGTAGATAAGCCTGGACACAAATTAATTTTAATATAGTACATATGAAGTTCTTTGTCTCAGTCTTTCCAAAATAAAAGAATTTAGATATATTTAGGCCCAATGAGAAGGTCCATATGAATGGACACTGTAGCTGAGTTAAGCACTATAAATATTAACTATATATTTATTTTGTACCCATTTTTGAACCTGGTTCCGTGTCAAGTTATGGGAATATAATGATGTGCTAAGCAGATGAAGTTTCTGTCTCCATGGAGAATGGGGTCTTATATTATTATTGGAAACTATTAGTAATAAATAATTTGTTCTGAAGTCAGTTAAAAATGCTGCAAACTATCAAGAATCTTTTTAATTCTATCTCTCAGAAGTCCTGCTCAAAGACCTCGTTTTAAAAGACTTTGCTGATAAAACAAACTCTGTATCTTAAGAAATAAAATTCCCATTCAAAAATTTGCAAAATATATATACTGCTGACAATTAAACTTCCAATTCCATTAACAAAACCATTTTCCCACATTGAATTAAAATTTATGAAGCATTTTCTTGAGCAAATATGTTTCAAGCATTTTGAAATTGTTCATAAATTCGGGGGGGGGGGTCCCCCAGATTGGACCCTGCAATAGGTAAGTGTTGTTTGAATGTTTTCAGGTTCTTTGGATTGGCCCTGGGCATTATCAGTCAATGGATTTAGAACACTCAGAACTTTATATTAGAAATGTGGTTTCTCTTTTCCAAATCCCTTCACTCCTCAGTCATCCCCATGCTGGCTTCTGACCCAAACGCTCCACACATAATCCAATATAAAAGGATATTTTCACTCCCAATCCTTCATAACCCAGCTTCAACCCTAATCTCTTGAAAATCACCCTTCACTCAAATTCTACAGAATCATTTTCTCCCATTTTTCCTCCTCTTCCTCTGTTTAATCTTATTCCTATTTTTCCCTAGAAAGACTCACCTATGATCAATTTCTGTTCACAACTTGTATGTTCTCCTTAGTAGCTCTCATTTGCACTTATGACACAAACACCATTTACAATTCTGGAGGACTCCCATGTGTACATTTCCCATTCTTCTTGTTCCAGACCTATATTCCCCATTGCTTGCTAGAAATATTCACATGGATATTGTGGATGCTTATCTATAGCTAAACTCTCCTGCATTGAACCTCTCTACCTCCTACAAACATACACAAATATGCACATGGACAATCAAAACTTGTTTCTCTTCTGTATTCTTAATCTTTCCAAAGTAATGAGTATTAAATTGTACTTGATTCCTCATTCTCCTTAACTTCCCAGACCCAATTTATCACAAAATCCAGTCAGAACTATCTTTTGTCTCTACCATTTCCTCTACTTCCTCTAATATAGTTCATCTCATTCCTTTCTTCCATGTACAAACACACCTTGACCTCTGTATTAGTTGGCTAGGGCTGCCATAACATGTTACCACAAACAGGGTGGCTTAAGCAACAGAAACTTATTGTCTCACAGTTCTGGAGTCTAAACTCTGAAATCAAGGTCTCAGCAGAGTTGGTTCCTTCTGAGACCTGTGATGGCTGTATTCTCCCTGTGTCTCTTCATATCATCTTTCCTCTGTGTCTGTTACTGGGTCCAAATTTCTGCTCTTTATAAGGACACTGGTCATATTAGATTAGGTGGTTGGCTTGTCATTAGGTTCAACCTAATGACATCATTTTAACTTGGTTACTTCTGTAAAGATCCTTTCTCTAAATAAGATCATGTTCGGAGGTATTGGGTGTTGGAACATATATATTTTTTTGGTGGGGTGATAAATAGCAAGCTCCCACTATGTGTCAGGCACTATTTTAGACACTGAGGACACCATGCAGAGGGAAAGATTTCCAACTCATGGACCTTAAAATCTAGGGCTGAGAAAAAGATGACAAAATTATCCTTAAAAATGAACAAAATAATTTAAGCTGGTGTCAAGTGCTATGGATAAAATAAAACAGGGTGATATTGTTTCTTTATTTAGACTTTTATAATAACTTCCCACCTCTCTTTGTCACCCTCCACTCTATCTATCCACTCCATGACTTTGCCTTTATAGTTCAGTAATAACATTTAGAACTTTGTACCATGTGTTATCTGCTTACATGTCTGTCTCTAAAATCAGTGAGCTCTGTGAGGACTCATGTCTGTATCCCCAGCACAGAGCATAAAGCCTGGCACTTTCATTAAGAGTTTGTTGAATAAATTCACTTTCTAGTCACTACTCTGCCACATGCAGCAAACTCAAATAGGAATAAAGACATTGAAAGCAATATTCTTTAAGGGATGATACTTTTTTGGCTTGTCCATTGTAAATAAAAGAATGGTTAATAAGGAGGAGTCCATCTGGTTTAGCTATCATACTGTAAACACAGCTAAAATGATTCATTGGTTCAGGGCTTTATGATGATAAGAGAATCATTAAGTAGCATGGCTGAACTCACACTGTGGAATAAAAAAAATAGAATAATGCTAGTTACCTTTAGAGTTGTTTTTCTTATTAGTCATAAATTTTATACGCATCAGTGTATACATGTCAATCCCAACTGCCCAATTCATCACACACCCCCACCCTCCCACTGCTTTCCCCACTTGGTGTCCATACGTTTGTTCTCTACATCTGCGTCTCATCTTCTGCCCTGCAAACCAGTTCATCTGTACCATTATTCTAGGTTCCACATATATGCGTTAATATACGATATTTGTTTTTCTCTTTTTGACTTCAATCTGTATGACAGTCTCCAGATCCATCCATGTCTCTACAAATGACACATTTTCGTTCCTTTTTATGGCTGAGTAATATTCCATTGTATATATGTACCACATCTTCTTTATCCATTCATCTGTTGATGGACATTTAGGTTGCTTCCATGTTCTGGCTATTGTAAACAGTGCTGCAATGAACACTGGGGTGCATGTGTCTTTTTGAATTGTGGTTTTCTCAGGGTATATGCCCATTAGTGGGATTGCTGGATCATATGGTAATTCTAGTTTTGGTTTTTTAAGGAACCTCCATACTGTTCTCCATAGTGGCTGTATCAATTTACATTCCCACCAACAGTGCAAGAGGGTTCCTTTTTCTCCACACCCTCTCCAGCATTTGTTGTTTGTAGATTTTCTGATGATGTCCATTCTAACTGGTGTGAGGTGATAACTCGTTGCAGTTTTGATTTGCATTTCTCTAATAATAGCGATGTTGAGCAGCTTTTCATGTGGCTTCTTGGCCATCTGTATGCCTTCTTTGGAGAAATGTCTATTTAGGTATTCTGCCCATTTTTGAATTGGGTTGTTTCTTTTTTTTTTAATATTGAGCTGCATGAGCTGTTTATATATTTTGGCGATTAATCCTTTGTCAGTTGATTCGTTTGCAAATATTTTCCCCCATTCTGAGGGTTGTCTTTTCATCTTATTTATGGTTTTCTTTGCTGTGCAAAAGCTTTTAGTTTCATTAGGTCCCATTTGTTTATTTTTGTTTTTATTTCCATTACTCTAGGAGGTGGGTCAGTAAAGATATTGCTGTGATTTATGTCAAAGAGTGTTCTTCCTATGTTTTCCTCTAAGCGTTTTATAGTGTCTGGTCTTACATTTAGGTCTCTAATCCAGTTTGAGTTTATTTTGTGTATGGTGTTAGGGAGTGTTCTAATTTCATTCTTTTACATGTAGCTGTCCAGTTTTCCCAGCACCACTTACTGAAGACACTGTCTTTTCTCCATTGTATATCCTTGCCTCCTTTGTCATAGATTAGTTGACCATCGGTGTGTGGGTTTATCTCTGGGCTTTCTATCTTTTTCCGTTGATCTATGTTTCTGTTTTTGTGCCAGTACCATATTGTCTTGATTACTGTAGCTTTATAGTATAGTCTGAAGTTAGGGAGTCTGATTCCTCCAGCTCCATTTTTTTCCCTCAAGACTTCTTTGGCTCTTCAGGGTCTTTTGTGTCTCCATACAAATTTTAAGATTTTTTGTTCTAGTTCCATAAAAAATGCCATTGGTAATTTGACAGGGATTGCACTGAATCTGTAGATTGCTTTGGGTAGTATAGTCATTTTCACAATATTGATTCTTCCAATCCAAGAACATGGTATATCTCTCCATCTGTTGGTATCATCTTTAATTTCTTTCATCAGTGTCTTATAGTTTTCTACATACAGGTCTTTTGTCTCCTTAGGTAGGTTTATTCCTAGGTATTTTATTCTTTTTGTTGCAATGGTAAATGGGAGTGTTTCCTTAATTTCTCTTTCAGATTTTTCATCATTAGTGTATAGGAATGCAAGAGATTTTTGTGCATTAATTTTGTATCCTGCAACTTTACCAAATTCATTGATTAGCTCTAGTAGTTTTCTGGTAGCATCTTTAGCATTCTCTATGTATAGTATCATGTCATCTGCAAACAGTGACAGTTTTACTTCTTCTTTTCCAATCTGTATTCCTTTTATTTCTTTTTCCTCTCTGATTGCCATGGCTAGGACTTCCAAAACTATGTTGAATAATAGTGGTGAGAGTGGTCATCTTTGTCTTGTTCCTGATCTTAGAGGAAATGCTTTCAGCTTTTCACCATTGAGAATGATGTTTGCTGTGGGTTTGTCGTATATGGCCTTTATTATGTTGAGGTAGGTTCCCTCTATTCCCACTTTCTGGAGAGTTTTTACCATAAATGGGTGTTGAATTTTGTCAAAAGCTTTTTCTGCATCTATTGAGATGATCATATGGTTTTTATTCTTCAATTTGTTAATATGGTGTCACATTGATTGATTTACCTATATTGAAGAATCCTTGCATTCCTGGAATAAACCCCACTTGATCATGGTGTATGATCCTTTTAATGTACTGTTGGATTCTGTTTGCTAGTATTTTGTTGAGGATTTTTGCATCGATATTCATCAGTGATATTGGTCTGTAATTTTCTTTATTTGTGATATCTTTGGTTTTGGTATCAGGGTGATGGTGGTCTAATAGAATGAGTTTGGGAGTGTTCCTTCCTCTGCAATGTTTTGGAAGAGTTTGAGAAGGATGGGTGTTAGCTATTCTCTAAATGTTTGATAGAAGTCACCTGTGAAGCCATCTGGTCCTGGACTTTTGTTTGTTGGAAGATTTTTAATCACAGTTTCAATTTTATCACTTGTAACTGGTGTGTTCATATTTTCTATTTCCTCCCGGTTCAGTCTTGGAAGGTTACACCTTTTTAAGAATTGGTCCATTTCATCCAGGTTGTCCATTTAATTGGCACAGAGTTGCTTGTAGTAGTCTCTTAGGATGCTTTGTATTTCTGTGGTGTCCATTGTAACTTCTCCTTTTTCATTTCTAATTTTATTGATTTGAGTCCTCTCCCTCTTTTTCTTGATGAGTCTGGCTAATGGTTTATCAATTTTGTTTATCTTCTCAAAGAACCAGCTTTTAGTTTTATTGATCTTTGCTATTGTTTTCTTTGTTTCTATTTCATTTATTTCTGCTCGGATCTTTATGATTTCTTTCCTTCTGCTAACTTTGGGTTTTGTTTGTTCTTCTTTCTCTAGTTCCTTTAGGTGTAAGGTTAGATTGTTTATGTGAGATTTTTCTTGTTTCTTGAGGTAGGCTTGTATAGCTATAAACTTCCCTCTTAGAACGGCTTTTGCTGCATCCCATAGGTTTTGGATCATCATGTTTTCATTGTCATTTGTCTCTAGGTATTTCTTGATTTCCTCTTTGATTTCTTCAGTGATCTCTTGGTTATTTAGTAATGTATTGTTTAGCTTCCATGTATTTGTAATGTTTTTTTTCCCTGTAATTCATTTCTAAGGTCAGAAAAGACGCTTGATATGATTTCAATTTTCTTAAATTTACTGAGGCTTGATTTGTGACCCAAGAAGTGATCTATCCTGGAGAATGTTCCATGCACGCTTACGAAGAAAGTGTAGTCTGCTGTTTTTGGATGGAATGTCCTATAAATATCAATTAAATCTATCTGGTCTATTGTGTCATTTAAAGCTTCTGTTTCCTTATTTATTTTCATTTTTGATGATCTGTCCATTGGTGTAACTGAGGTGTTAACGTCCCCTACTATTATTGTGTTACTGTAGATTTCCTCTTTTATAGCTGTTAGCAGTTGCCTTATGTATTGAGGTGCTCCTATGTTGGGTGCATAAATATTTATATTTGTTATATCTTTTTCTTGTATTGATCCCTTGATCATTATGTAGTGTCCTTCCTTGACTCTTGTAACATTCTTTATTTTAAAGTCAATTTTATCTGATATGAGTATTGCTACTCCAGCTTTCTTTTGATTTCCATTTGCATGGAATATCTTTTTCCATCCCCTCACTTTCAGTCTGAATGTGTCCCTAGGTCTGAAGTGGGTCTCTTGTAGACAGCATATATATGGGTCTTGTTTTTGTATCCATTCAGCAATTCTGTGTCTTTTGGTTGGAGCATTTAATCCATTCACGTTTAAGGTAATTATCAATATGTATATTCCTATGACCATTTTCTTAATTGTTTTGGGTTTGTTTATGTATGTCCTTACCTTCTCTTGTGTTTCCCACTTAAGAGAAGTTCCTTTAGCATTTGTTGTAAAGCTGGTTTGGTGGTGCTGAATTCTCTTAGCTTTTGCTTGTCTGTAAAGCTTTTGATTTCTCCATCGAATCTGAATGAGATCCTGCCGGGTACAGTAATCTTGGTTGTAGGTTCTTCCCTTTCATCACTTTAAGTATATCAGGCCAATCCCTTTGGCTTGTAGAGTTCCTGCTGAGAAATCAGCTGTTAACCTTATGGGAGTTCCCTTGTATGTTATTTGTCATTTTTCCCTTGCTGCTTTTAAAAATTTTTCTTTTCTTTAATTTTTGCCAATTTGATTACTATGTGTCTCGGCATGTTTCTCCTTGGGTTTATCCTGTATGGGACTCTGTGCTTCCTGGAGTTGGGTGGCTATTTCCTTTCTCATGTTAGGGAAGTTTTCGACTATAATCTCTTCAAATATTTTCTCGGGTCCTTTCTCTCTCTCTTCTCCTTCTGGGACCCCTATAATGAGAATGTTGTTGTGTTTAATGTTGTCCCAGAGGTCCCTTAGGCTGTCTTCATTTCTTTTCATTATTTTTTCTTTATTCTGTTCTGCAGCAGTGAATTCCACCATTCTGTCTTCCAGGTCACTTATCCATTCTTCTGCCTCAGTTATTCTGCTATTGATTTCTTCTAGTGTAGTTTTCATTTCAGTTACTGTATTGTTCATCTCTGTTTGTTTGTTCTTTAATTCTTCTAGGTCTTTGTTAAACATTTCTTGCATCTTCTCAATCTTTGCCTCCATTTTTTTTCTGAGGTCCTGGATCATCTTCACTATCATTATTCTGAATTCTTTTTCTGGAAGTTTACCTATCTCCACTTCATTTAGTTATTTTTCTGGGGTTTTATCTTCTTCCTTCATCTGGTACATAGCCCTCTGTCTTTTCATCTTGTCTCTCTTTCTGTGAATGTGGTTTTTGTTCCACAGGCTGCAGGACTGTAGTTCTTGCTTCTGCTGTCTGCCCTCTGGTGGATAAGGCTATCTAAGAGGCTTATGCAAATTTCCTGATGGGAGGGACTGGTGGTGGGTAGAGCTTACTGTTGCTCTGGTGGGCAGAGCTCAGTAAAACTTTAATCCGCTTGTGTGCTGATGTGTGCGTCTGTGTTCCCTCCCTGTTGGTTGTTTGGCCTGAGGCAACCCAACACTGGAGCCTACCTGGGCTCTTTGGTGGGGCTAATGGCAGACTCTGAGAGGGCTCACATCAAGGAGTACTTCCCAGAACTTCTGTTGCCAGTGTCCTTGTCCCCACGGTGAGCCACAGCCACCCCCCCACCTCTGCAGGAAACCCCCCAACCCTAGCAGGTAGGTCTGGTTCAGTCTCCCCTGTGGTCACTGCTCCTTCCCCTGGGTCCCAAAGTACACACTACTTTGGGTGTGCCCTCCAAGAGTGGAGTCTCTGTTTCCCCCAGTTCTGTCAAAGTCCTGCAATCAAATCCCAGTAGCCTTCAAAGTCTGATTCTCTAGGAATTCCTCCTCCCGTTGCAGGACCTCCAGGTTGGGAAGCCTGATGTGGGGCTCAGAGCCTTCACCCCAGTGGGTGGACTTCTGTGGTATAAGAGTTCTCCAGTCTGTGAGTCACCCACCCAGCAGTTATGGGATTTGATTTTACTGTGATTGCGCCCCCTCCTACTGTCCCATTGTGGCTTCTCCTTTGTCTTTGGATGTGGGGTATCCTTTTTGGTGAATTCCAGTGTCTTCCTGTCGATGATTCTCTAGCAGCTAGTTGTGATTGTGGTGTTTTCGCAAAAGGGAGTCTAGAGTTACTTGTTTTTAAATCAATACACTCTCAAGTTCTGATAAAACTGTCTGTGCTTTCTCCATCAGGGGTTGGCGGAAAACTTTAGCCATGAGTGGCTTAGTCAAACGTTGTCTTTCCTATAGTCTAGTCCTTAATTTCTTCTTGGGTAATTCTGTGACTGATGATCATCTTTGGTATGGCATGCACAATATGGCTTTGCTGATTAAAAACTTTCTAAGAATTTGCTTATTTATTTACCTAAAGTTCACTCTCGGTGCATGATTTATATCAATGGTATTTCTGAGTAGTCCTTGTTTGTTTTTAATAAGAACAGTTAACGTTTTTGATCAGGATGGGCTTTGGTATCTCTTTGCTCTCTGCTTTCATGACCTCTTCTTGACAATGAGTGGGGTATAATTATCCTCGAAGGAAAATAACAAAAGGAACTTCCACATAAGAGTTAAGCTGAAAGGGACAATCTCATTGAGTAGAATATGAATTCCATCTCTGTGTCTGCTTAAATGTCATAGGACCTCTCTGTGCAAGTGTTGCCTGGTCTTTCACAGGTGACAGCATCTGCTTTTCCTCTTCACAATATTACTGAATGATAGATGAGAAAGTAATTGGAAAAGTGAAAAGTGCTTTGTAAGTGGAAATAGTAATACAACTTGTTTAGGAGCAAATGGCTGATGTATAATGAGCAAGTTTGAAGACAGCGATTGACTTGAATTTCTGCCCTGATAGACTGCGTTTCTTGGATTGCACCGAGTTTATGCATTTTAAGAATAGAAGAAAGGGAATATATATCAATATATCTATATATCTATATCTATATATATATAGTTGGCCAAAAAGTTCATTCGGGTTTTTTTCCATAAGATGTTTTAGACTATATATACATATATTTAACTTGTGAGTGTACCCACCCTCTGGCACCCTTGTTTCTGAATATTTTTTTTTGCTGCACAATCAGGAGAAGGGAAAGCTTGAAACCAGAGTAGAGATGTGGTGTAGAAGTTGGGGGCACTAAGCTGGGAGAGGAACTTATTATAATGGAGAGCAAGGAGAGGGAAAGTGTGAGAGAGCAGAATAAAAGGTGTGTAAAAAGACCCTGGAGGTTTGTAAGATGATGGCTTCTGAGGTAGCGATGGTTTACCAAAAAATGGGTCTTGGAAAAATATATTTGACAAAATGTTTCGGCAAGCTAAAAATTGTATCCCCCTTAATGTTCTTTTAAAACCTGAAATAAATATTGGATTTCCTTTTAAATTATTTAACAGCTAGATTTTGCTCCCTTGAATTCTACTCCATGCACTGACTGGATAATGCAGGGGTCACAACTTAGGTTTTAGTTATAAATATGAAGGTAAATAAAGAATAAGTCTTTTCCTAAGAATATGGGTATACAGAGTCAGACATCTGAATTTTTCAGTTTCAACCTTACCTAGCGTTACTGAGTTCTAAGCGTTGGTAGTCAAATATTGGACAATAATTGAAATAAAATAGGAAATACTGATATTAGGGTTCCAAGAGAAACTGGTATTTCCATCATTTCTATTTAACAAGAGGTACCAAGTCAAGAAATACCTAGATGTAAATTTGGGGCTTTGGGAGAAACATTCCTGCTTCCAGGACACTGGGGTATCATTTAGTAAATAGCTTCTCCAGCACTCAGACTGGAGTTGCCAGATTTCTATGAATTTAGGATTAAAGTCAGAAAAAGGGTCCAATCTATTTCCTTTTTAAAGAAATAATTAATTAATTATTTTCTTTGCGGTACGTGGGCCTCTCACTGTTGTGGCCTCTCCCCTTGTGGAGCACAGGCTCCGGACGTGCAGGCTCAGCGGCCATGGCTCACAGGCCTAGCTGCTCCGCGGCATGTGGGATCCTCCCAGACCAGGGCACGAACCCATGTCCCCTGCATCGGCAGGTGGACTCTCAACCACTGCACCGCCAGGGAAAGCCTAATTTATTTATCTATGTTTGGCTGCATTGGGTCTTTGTTGCTACACGCAGGCTTTCTCTATTTACAGTGAGCGTGGGCTATTCTTCGTTTCGAGGCACAGGCTTCTCATTGAGGTGGCTTCTCTTGATGCAGAACATGGGCTCCAGGTGCATGGGCTTCTGTAGTTGTGGCACGTGGGCTCAGTAGTTGTGGCTCGCGGGCTCTAGAGCTCAGGCTCAGTAGTGTGGCACAGAGGACTTAGTTGCTCCGCGGCATGTGGGATCTTTCCGGATCAGGGCTTGAACCCGTGTCCCCTGCATTGGCACTGTGCCACCAGAGAAATCCCCAATCTATTTCAATTACTAGCCAAAAATGGTACAGAATGCCCACCTGTGAAAATCAGCCTTCTTTCACTAGTTGTGTCTGCTGGACCAATTTCTAATGCGTAGAAGTCCTCCAATCTCTCTTTTGGTCTGAAGATCAGTCTCTGGCTGTGATTTTTAAGTAGCAGTGCCTTTCCTGAGTTGGAAAATACAGATGTGTCCATGAAGATGTTGTAAATTCAATATGTGTCTGCATAGAATAAACTGAAGAGTGCTGAAGAGTCTTCGCCCTTATGTCACTCTCCTCTTAGACTTTTGGAAGACTCCAAATTCCAAACATTACTCCCTTTTTTGGGTGATAACTGATTTTGGCCACTGATAAATATAACTAAATGTTGTTGAAGCAGTAACATATTTTGGCTTATTAGGGTTGCCTCAACCTAAATTAGTTTACCAAATTAGCTGGCATAAATCAGAGCCCTTAGGAAACAAGGAGGGAGCAATGTTTGAGAAAGGAGGGGTGAGCAGAAGCGTTAGGGGAACAAGAGGGAGAGAGAAGGAAAATCATGGCAAGAATGCTGTGGGGAGTTATTGAGGAGACTGTGGGGAGAAAAGGTCTCCTTCAGAATTTGATCTAAGATCAATCCTGTCCTGAACAAGTGACTAGAAAAAAAAATCCAGCTATTTTTTTCTTTAAAATTAATTGTATGGGTTTCTCTTTATTATATTGCTGCAGTTTTAACCCAAACTTTTTTGTTGATGATAACGAGGTTATTTCAAGAAAACAATGAAACAGAAACAAACAAACAAAAATTCTTGGATTTCATACATAGTACATAGAGAAGTAAATTTTAAAGAATTTATTTCAGTAATTCTTTACGTATGTAAAATATATCTGAAACTAGTTCTGAGGTTTTAGTGGAAAGACGGCTAAAACAAAACATTTATTATCTGTTTTATTCATACAGAGTTCATTTTATTCATACAGAAATGCAGTGTTAAGCTCTTGTACTCCTATTGAAAACAGCATCTTAGAATGCATGGAAAGAAGACCCTAAGCGTTTTATTTAATTTGATCTGAAATCCATATGCTGTCATTTAGAGAGATCAAGTGTAAGAACCTGGTGGGTATAAAATGTGCTCTGCATGGTCCTATTTAGAAAGATGCCACAAATGTGAGTTTTCACAAGTTCCATAAAACACATTTTCACACCAAATTTGATACAGACATGTATTATAAAATCTCCCTATTGCCATTTGAATATAGAATGGAAAAGTTTCCCTTGAGTTTACAAGAGTGTTTTCAAGTATAGGTAGGGAAAGTATAAGCTGTATTAACATCTGCATTTGAAACTGCACTGTGGCATTTAAACTTTCAAGGATATCACAGTAGAGAATACATCCTTCCTTAATGTAGGTCCAGTGGAACTTTACATACACAAAAGGGAGCCTCTAAATGCATTCTCTCATTAATTTCCAAATTAAAAATGACTTCTGCCACATGTAGAGTGCTGTTATATCTGGCAAACTGGACTGGGGTGAGCAAGAGGACTGGATAGGCCCTGTGTGAATGCATACATTTGTTCAAGTTGTGTAGCTGTCAAGGGAGCTGTATCTATGTGGCCATCAGCCACATTGTACACATACTTTAACTTATAGGAGAGCGTGTGGGCATCTGTGTAGGATTCAGTGTCTGGTGATTCTGGGCGTTTTGATTGAGTGCTGGAGCAGGGAAGGAGAGCCAGCCTGGTATGTGTGTTCACGCACATACTCAAGACAGCAGACAAAACACGTCCTTACCTACACAGATGTTGGCATGGACACTCCTTGTCCAAACCTCACACAGGCATCACCTAAGCACGTATACTGTTAAGGCTGTATTAGAAAGCACTAATTTAAATGTTTGCTTTTTGTCTTGAGAAAGGGGTGCTTATTTTAAATTCACACAAAGGCATCTTACAGGGTAGTGGTGCCTATTTTAAATTCATACAAAGGCATCTTACAGGGTAGTGGAAGTCCTGGGTAAGTGAGGGGACGTTTTACTCTTTTCGTTATATACTTCTATATTGCTTGTTTTATTTTTTAAAAAACATTTTGTATTTTTTATATTTAAAGGGCAAGAAATTTATATAAGTAAAAGTAAAGTTGGTTTTCTAAGAGGTACGTCATAATGCATAATACTGCTGTACATTTACAGTATCTTTCTGGAATCCTGAAAGGAGGCTTCTTACTGTGCTGCAACAGAAGTCTGTTTGGGGGGAGAAATGACTGTGTTTGAACAATGGGCACATGAATTTTGGATTAACACACTTTGGTATGTAAGCAATACTCAGATGTGGGGTTCTAAAAGATGTGGACATAACTACAGTGTCTCATTGATACCAGACTGACTTAAGCCATTCAGAGTTGAGCCTGAGATGCAAAGCATGTGATTGTGTCATGCATGGGCAGGTGCCTGTGAAATCACAAAGCTCTCTAAGGCATACTGCCGGAGAAGTACATCTGTTGCGATGTCTAAGGTTTCTCCAATTACATCTTGGTTAAATAGTCAGTCATTCAGCAAGTATTAATTTAGCATTCACCGGATATCAGGGGAAGAAGAACGCGCTGGCCTCGATCCAGGTCTTTTGCCTGGGCTTAGACTCCATGTGTTTCCCAGCATTGTCAGTAACAGCATTTCCCTCAAGATGGTCAGAAGAGCATGCTGTCCAGCCAGCCAGCTGCTACCCTCCCCATAGCAAGTCATCTCTAATTCAGTGCTAGGCTCGATGCACAGGAATAAGAAATGAAGGAGTCTGCGTTCAGTGTTGCCTTAAATGGATTCTTAAGATATTTTCATGCTGCAACAATTAGGCATTTCAATCTATTGTGAACCTGTTTGTTTGTTCTGGGAATTCAAGTTTCCAAAATTCTTGGATAGTTTAGACTAGTCTTCATCTATCATGTTATGTAAAGTTTGTGGTTTTAGCTATATAATATAAATATGTGCACATATTATCATTATAAAAATCCCATGTAATAGAAAAAAATGAAATAAAATCAGATATACCATTTCTAAGAGGTAAGAGCAGTTAATAATTTAATGTGTGTCCTTTCAGACTTTCCTTCACTCAAATCTATATGAAGTATATTTTCTAAAAATGGGATTATAAAATACATGCTGATCTTAAACCTGTTTTTATACTTGACAAAATATAATGAATGCCAAGCCAATAAATATAATATCTACATTATCTTCTCATCTATATAATATTACATCTATGTTTGTCTTTTGAATATCTTTAATGCTTACATTTCTCTAACACTGAAGTTTACTCTTTAGATTAACAGTAATCAATTGTACTTAGACATTTCTAGCTATTGGTAATCCAGAATCCTGGTTCATTTATTAATACAAAGTGCTAAGTGTTACTTGTCAGACTGTTTCTGAGGCCAAAGTCTTTTGTAACCTCTAGAGTGAAATACCCTCAGATTCTACTTTATATGCCGGTGAGACTCCATATAATTTTTATATTAAAATGTTTTATGTGTACTCTTTTAAAGTACTGCAACTCAGAGCTGCCTTTTCTTTCTGAATTTCACAAGTTTGGTTTTGAAAGGAACAAGGGGCTGTGTCTGCTATCTACGTGGCATATTCTATCCTCCAGCCCCCAGCTTGGTGACACTCCTCTCACATGCAGAGTGGCTCCAGCCCAGGAGCCCTGCAGCTCTTTCAGAGGAGCTTGCTTATGGTTAGACTTCGTGTGCAGCAGGTTCAGATTGTCCTGGGCTCACAATTTATTTTTCATCAGTAGCTGGCATAACTCTAAATAGCCATTCTTTTGCTTCTAATAAGGCACGTTTTTGTTAAATGGGCATGCAATTTAACTTTGCAGAAGCAGTAGCACTGGTCTATTCCCAAGGCCCACTTTGTGTTAAAGAATTGAGGAGAGAGAACACTTTTTCTTTGGTCCTGTGGAGCTGTTCATGTTGAGGGAGTAGACGTTCACATTATGGAATTTACCTTTGCTTGTACTAGGATTGGGAAAAAAACCTTATTTAAATAGACAAGTTTCTTGAACTCAACCTCTGAATCCTCAGATAAATGACTACACCATGTCTCACTGCTGTTAGAAAAGCAATCGGTCATTCTAGCTGTGCGTTGTGTGGCTCAGAGTCCACCAACTGACTTTCTCTTGGGTCTGGAGGTTCCTGGTCTCAGATGACCTGCAGTAATAATCTTCTGGCCAGACCGCTTGGTGTCAGATTAATATATAAATCTCCATATGTTGAGTGTTAAGCATGTAATTATGACCATATACCTTTAACATATCAGGCAGTAGACTAGATAGCTTGCACACATGATCTAACTTAACCCCACAATCTGCAATGGAGTCACATCACACTTAGAAAAAAATCCAAACTTCATATTACAGCCCTCAAAGCCTTAAGAGATCTGGTTCCTGCCTGTCTTAATGCCTAAATTCTTACCACTCTCTCTTTTGCTCGCTCCAATAGTTACACATTTGTTCTAAGTGCTTGCTATCTTTTAGGAAATACTTTATAAGTGTTTTGTATCCTCACAATAACCTATGGAGTAAGTGCTATTATTAGTTCTGTGTTACAGATGAAGAAGTTGAGGCACAGAGAGATCCTATAGTCATTAAGATGTGAGGCTGAGATTCAAATGTAGACAGATGGGCTTTGAAGAATGAATTCACATTATATTACTCCTCAGTAGAATTACTAAAAGTTGACAAAAGCAGGGTCATCTGAGGGTCTCCAGGTTTGAAGTAGTAGCTGCATGTGGAGCCCTAAGGAACCCTTTGAGGGTAGCTGGTTGGCATAGAAGTGACTGTCTTTACCGTGGCCAAGTGAATGCTGACTTTGGCAAAGGAAGGGAAGACATGGCTTTAATTGTTTCCTTTCTGTGTGATCATTCTCCCATTCACAGTCCATTTCATATTTGAACATTGAGATAAATGACAGACTGAATAGCATGTCATGACATTGGGGAGATTTTTCCTCTAACCATCCCCCAAATACCTAGCCTTCAAAAATTATGGTTATGCATTCATTATTAATTTATTATTCAGGCTGCTTTGTGCTGGATTTATGCAATGGGTAAGCTAAGCAAACATTTAGCACATTAGCAAAGTAGGACTACTATAAGAAAATAAGAAAAATAAGAAATAAAAGAATAAGAAATAAATTTCAAAAATTATATTGAAATAAAGTTAATTTCAAATGGAGCATTAAAGGAATAATTGCGGAATTATTTAGGAATTATTGCTAAACCTGGTTGAATATTCATACACTTATTTATGGTGTGTGCGTGTGTATACATATGAGATACTGACTTTTTAAAGTGATTATGACCTTCAAAGCCTTAATCCTACTCTCCCCCATGGAACTGTGCCTCAATTAGAGAGGTTCCAGTGAAGGGGAAAGTTGAGTTGGAAGACAGTGTTTGATACAATATGAAACCCTCCAAAATGGGAAACTATTATAGCCATTCATATGACTTATAACTCGCTTCATCACATTTCTCAAATATTCTATGTATGGTAACATTAGACTTAGATTAAATAATATAACAGGAGCATCTAAATTTAAATGAATTTAAGATAGTGGTTAGAATAAATGTGTTAAGTTAAAGATATACAACAGGTCTTTTCATGAGAGAAAAACATTTGTTAAATTTGCCAAGAATATCTATTTTATACAGAGTAAAATGTGACAATAGAATTTATCTACCTTTATTAGTAATGAGCTAGATTTGGAACTGTTGCTGAAGATTTGGGGTAATATAGTTTGGGCAACAAAATAAAGCAGTATCTTTCTTTCAGTGGCCTAAAGACCTCTCTGCTAGGTTCATGCTTGGCAAGGACTTTCTGGAGAACTTGCATGTTTAAAAAATTTACTATTTGAGGATAAATATTAATACATACTCATTTTACATTTAGGATTTCCAAAAATCATTTAACAAGATAAATCCTGTCCTGTGCTAAATATTGACATATTCCTGCATATCTTATTTTATTTTACAAAATTGGGATCACAGTACAGTATGTGCCCCAGTTTGTTATTTATTGATCATCTTTCCATGTCACTTTATATTCTTCTCTACATCATTTTAATGGCTTCAGAGTATGCCGCTGTGTATTTCATATTTATTTAAGGTAGCATGAATTGTTGGACATTTAGTTGTTTTCCAAAGCTTTACTATTATAAACATACTTAAATAAATATTCCTACAGAAAATCTTTATAGACCTCCATGCTTATTTCCTAGCAATGAATTTGCTGAATCCAAAGTTATGTACATTTTTAAGGATTTTGATTCTGACTGCTAAATTGCCTACCATAACACTTTGACATACTCTCTGATCATCAGGAACGATTTTTTTTTCTGTCAACAGAGAACAGAATTTTGGGGAAAGTAGCATAAAACTTAGGCTAGAATGAAAGTTAATATAAAGCAATTAAAGTCTTATTAGTGGCATTGGCCTGCTTAGTACAAGCTGTAATAAAAGTTGCCATTCCTCAAGCATTTACTATGTACCAAGCACTGTGATAAACGCTTCACATATATTATCCCATTTAGTCCACATCTTAGCCCTCTGAGACATAATTATTCCTTTTGTCCAGCTGAGATATTGAGGCATGTATGTATTAACTGGCTTACTGAATGTCATACAACATCATTTAGCCAGGATTTGAACAGTTATGTTTAGCTGAAAAGTACATGCTCTTAACCAATATACACATTATTCTCTTGGCTACTGTTGAAGGACTTGGGCAGTATAGACAGCTTATAGTACCGGATAACCTAGACTTGTGAGTGTAAAAGGGGGCAAATGGGACCCTAGAATAGTGGGGCTACCAACAACAATAGCTCTGCCCAGGACAACGTAAATTAGAGCCAACTTTCAAAAACTGGATTCATAATCCATTAATTAGATTGCTCACTGCTGACCATTGTGCTGTGCAGAATGTGTAAGCTTCCAAGTCAATAAGCAAATAACAGACTGTCTACTGACACTGAGTTTACTCTCAATGTAAATGGAATATTTTGGAGGCCAAGAAGAGATGCTTAAGCTTGTATCTATGTTCTGCAAGTCTTCTCTGAGGTGATGATTAGAATGTGTCACTTACTGAAAGGAGCTAGTATGTTAGTTGGGATTATTGGCAATGTAAATAAATTCTTATCATAGTTGGTCTCATTATTCAGGTTGCTGATAAGTTACATTTCATGTAACTTGCTAATAAGTATAGGAGTCTGGGAATTCCACCATGGTTTTCCTAGCTTGGAGTTAAATAAATGTTCTTTTCTTCTCCTCCATCTTTTCTCACCCCTTCATTCCCACACCCACCTCTTTGCCTGAATTATATATTAGATTCTTTGGAGAATAGTTTATGCTACTTAGCTTGAATGACAAAATCTTGAGGTTGAATATAGTAAAATAAATATCCAACTGTCAGCACATACCTTTATGAAAGTCACTTAGAGTGAGTAGAAACTTGGCATATAACAAATATTTTACCCAAAGTACACATCCTGTCTCCTTATCTGCTGCTACTTGATATGCTTTCAAAATATAAACCAGACACAGAAGATGAAAAATTGCATGTCTTAAATTGTTTTTAGACACACCATCCCCAGAAGATAATTCGTGCTCATTTAATTTTAAACTTGTTGAATTGTGACTTGAAGTGTGCTATTAGTTTTGAGCATCTGCCTGTCATTAAGTGCTTTAGTGGCCAATGTTTCAAAAGTCTTTGAAACCTGCCTTTGAGTTCACTAATCATTTGATATCATTTGATGGCAGCAGCCATAGAAAGAAAAAAAAATTGTAAATATGAAAGAGTTTAATATGCACAGTTTATCTCAGTGACTAAGTTATGTGTGGACTAAACGTGCTCTAAGGCAGATTGGTCTCTCAATGTGTTCTTTGTCCTCTGGTGTTTTCATAATGACACATATGCTGATTTTGCTTGACTCTTTAAAAATGGATCATATATATATACACACACACACATATATATATATATATATATATATATATATATATATATATATAGCGTGCAGTTGAAATACTGCCTGCCATGTGGTTACCTTAATACCCCCTCCTTCACTTTTCCCTCCTGCAGTGACTGTGGGTCTATGTTCTCCTATATGGGATATCACCTTTTCCAAGATTAGCAGAATCTACTCATCTAAATCGAGAAAGTTCATAAAGTGCTTGAGGGCTCCACTGTTCTACAAGGCAATAGGAGGTGAGCACGTTAGCTCTAGTCCAGCAGCAACTCAGCCCAGGTGGCCATAAGCGCTTGGGAGCTTTTTTGTGATTAGCCTTATAGACTGGCTCTCAAGGCAGCAAAATCTGTCAGAATAAGGTCTTTGTTTCTCTTGTTCTCCTCTTAATCGTTGTGCTTAGCACTGTGCCTGTCACTAAATGTATATTTGTGGATGAATGAATTGTAATTTCTATAAACTTGTATAATTACAATGTCATCCTTTTAATTTTTCTAATTAATTATACATGACATACTAGCAGGAAGTCCAATTATCTTCATTTTAATGACTTCCTCTGAACGTCTGATTTGTTCAAAAACTTCAGGAGCATATTTAATTGGAAGTGGGTGGGTAAAACACTGCTTTTAAAAATCGGTACGGTGAGAACAGAGCAACTACAAAGATTGCTTTTGCTGACACATAATGTATACAGAACAGTCACGTAGAGTTCTAGGAACAATGGCTTCCTTCTGCTGCTGCTCAAGGCACAGTGGTATCTCTCTCTGATGCCAGGATTATAGCTTCTTTTACTCCATCTTCCTAAATTCAGCCATTTGTTCTTCAAGCAAAACAACTATACCAGGGTGTTTAGGTCTATAATAATTCCATCAGTAGCCAAACAAATAAGCTATTACATTGCCTGAGGAGCCCAAATTTCCAGACCCAACTCCCAATTTCCTCTGAGTAGATTTCGCTTTTTGTATTTTGGGGTCTTTTTCTGCCAGAGAACTCCTATCACGTCATTCTGGTCCACATCCTGGTCTCCTTCACTTTGATCACTGAGATCAGTCCTTCCTCTCCCTAAAGGATTTGACCTCCTTCTTCAAATTGACTAACATCTCTGTGTCTTCCTTGCATACTCTCTCTTCCCTCATAAAGGGAAGGCTAATATGCTCCAAGGAGACTCATTTTTGGCACCACGAAAAAGTCTGATAACTTTTAAGTGCCCATTCAATAAGAAGTCTATTTCATCTCTCCTTTTAGAGCTTCCCTGTTATAGAATGAATAGAATATTTAAGCAGGATCTTTTGAGGAGATGCATCTCTGTAAAATTGTACAGAATTTTTCAGAATACAATAGTGCACCTACATTATAAAGAGACACATATTTGGGAAGTGATCCATTTTTTTTTTTTACCAAGTATCACTCTTTCTTTAAGATCTATATCCAGTCACCTCCTTTGTGTCTCTTCTTCTTTATTACTATCATCTCCCCTCAGTTATTATTTTCTTCTTTACCCTCAGGTACTCTATGCCTCTTCAATTGGCAGTGGCACATTCATAGCTGTTCCTTTTTGTGTATTTCCTACGTCTGCAACTGGATTTAAGAACCCAAGAGCAGGGGCTTCCTCATGCTCCTTTTCTGATTGTGCTCTTGTTACTATTCCCCATACACAGGGATCACTGAATATGTGCTTGTTAACAGTGACTTTGGTGGCAGTGTTCATGCATTTAGGCTGGAAGAGAGACTTCCTGAGCTGTAGTGTGCTAAAAAGCCTGCAGCAAGATTCATAGAAAGCTTCTCCAGGATTGATAGGGACTTGGGAAAACTTTTGCACTGATCTGGAAACCATCTCTTCCTTGCAAGGATGCTGATGAGAGCCTTTAGCATATTCTGTAGTCTGAAGAGTGTTCATACATAGCTGAAATTTAGTAAATGGGAGATTGAAAATAGTCATTCTCAAAGTATGACGTATTGATTAAGAGCATTAGCATCACCTGGGAGCTTGTTAGAAGAGGAAACTCTTGGGCCCCACCCTAGACCTACTGAATCAGATTTTATCCAAATCCCAGGTGTTTCCCATGCACTCTAAAGTTGGAGAAGCAGTGATCTAAACATTGGACACACATCCCTTTTACTACTTTGGCCACTTATATATAGTTACTGGCCCTCCTTTATGCCTGATATTTAAAGATTGATTGGTAGGTATTCTGTCTTAAAGGGAAGTGCTTTCTACATGTCTTTTGTACACAGCATGTTCATTCTTTTCTAAGGATTCATCAGGATAAAAGGAAAAAAATGAAATGCAATATAACTTAGATAATATGAAAGAAAATTACTGCTGCTTGTACTGCGTTTCATTCTAGAATTCAATATGTTACTCAAAAGGTCAAAGAATTATATATCTAATACATTCCCTAATGTTCTAAGGAATGATAATGAAACTGTCCAGAAACCAATTCGAATACTATATGCTGCCATTTAATCAAAGAAACTTAGATAAGGTAACACTTTGTGTAATGGGTAGGCAAAACATTTCATATTAAAAATTTATTATCTGCTCAAAGTAACCAAATGTCTTCATTTGCTTTCTAACATCATTTTAACTTTTTAATTTCTATAATGATTTCCTCCAGAAAGGTGAAGTTGGGGTTTCTCATGAACTTAAGGAGAATTTATTTTAAAGCTGTTACCCAAAGAATCTTCCATATTGATGGCTCACAGAAGTAACATTATTCAATCATATTCAGAAAAATTTCCCCTAAAACATGTATTATAGGGTAAGATTTCTAATAGGAATTTGAACTTATAATTAGTATAATAAAATCAATCATGAAATAATGTGATCATCCTAACTAAACTTCTTACTATGGTACAAGTTAAACCTGACACCTGCCCTCTGGAAGACTGTACTTGAACACAACATTTTTGTGGATATATAAACTGAAAGACTGTGTCTATTAAAATACTGCCACCTCTTCTCCCTGCAAAAAAGAATGCCACTTACAGTCAATTAATTTTCTAGAGTCAGAACATGTAGAACAAAAAGGTTGTTTAAAAGCAGGTGTCACCCCTATAAGAGTCTACTTTTTTTCAGTGAATAAAGTTGAAAATCAATTTCCAAAACAACAATTTGGTTGTGATGTGATGTAGGTGTATTATCATGAAATTTGTATAAATTTTCACTCTCAGTGGCCAGATAATTTCATAGCTATTGATATATAATTATTTAGTTTCCTAATGAAGTGGCAGATTATGAATATGAATTTTATGTGGTTGCTTAATTAATGGTTTGGGAGTTTTGGTTGTAGTGAATCCTATCACTGAAATAATCAGGTTAAAAAATTCATTTATTCATTCATTAGTGCATTCATACTGTGTATGACACTGCTATAATTAGAAACTATTGGGTCAAATTGTGATATCCTACCTTTTTTGAAGGACTTTATGATACACAACTTCAAATTGCTCTCCAGATATGCTGTTTCAAGAAACTCTCCTACCATCAGAATATGAGGGACCTAACTCTCAGTATTATCACCAGTGTGGGTTTGACAGATACAAATATAACTCATTATTGCTTATATTGCAGTTAAATATTTTTATATCATTTTCACTATTCATATTTCTTCTTTTGTGCAGTATTTGTTCTTTTCCATTTTTTGAGTAATATTATATACTATAATTATTTTTTATTTGTTATAATTATTTTCCCCAATTTGTAATTGTGTTTTACCATTTGTTTTTATTTTATTATAATTTTAATCAGAATTTTAAACATTTGTATGTTATATGTGATAAAACATATATTAATTTATTCAACCATTTTTTTTTACTGTTAGCATCAGAATCCTATTTTACTAAAATATGAATTAATGCTATATGAATACCTAAATGCTAAAGGGCTTTTTAAGAAATTAAGAAATTAAAACTAAAAATAGAGTTACCATATGATCCAGCAACCCCACTCTTGGGCATATATCCAGAAAAAGATGAGAACTCTAATTCAAAAAGATACATGTACCCCAATGTTCATAGCAGCACTATTTACAATAGCCAAGACATGGAAGCAACCTAAATATCCACTGACAGATGAATGGATAAAGAAGATGTGGGATATACACACACACACACACACACACACACACACACACATATATATACACACACACACACATACACACAATGGACTATTAGTCATAAAAAAGAATGAAATAATACCATTTGCAGCAACATGGATGGACTTAGAGATTATCACACTAAGTGAAGTAAGTCAGACAGAGAAAGACAAATATCATATGATATTACTTATATGTGTAATCTAAAAATGATACAAGTGAACTTATTTATAAAATAGAAATAGACTCACAGATATATTAGAAAATGAACTTATGGTTACCAAAGTTGGGGGTGGGGAGGGATAAATTAGGAGTTTGGGACTAATAGACACACACTACTATATACAAAATAGATAAACAAGGACCTACTGTATATCGCAGGGAACTATATTCAATATCTTGTAATAAACTATAAGGAAAAAGAATATATATATATATATATATATATATATATATATATATATAATTGAATCACTTTGCTGTACCCTGAAACTAACACAACATTGTAAATCAACTATACTTCAATTAAAAAAAAAAAGAAATTCTGAGGTTTCTATTTTTTCAATGTTTTTGTTTCTTGTTTTCTCACCCTGTAATAAAGAGAAAACTGTGCAGGCTGAGTATTTGCTACCAGACAGAATCTGAATGCTATTTACTCAGTCAGACCTCTTTTTTCTATCTTTAACTGAAAGGCAGGCAAATATACCGAGCTCTAATTCTCAATTGCTAGGTGGCATATTTTTCCATTAGGACTCTGCTGAATTGAGGGGGCACCTTCTCTTACCCTCTGCCTGACCCTCTGAACCCACAGATTGTGTGAAAACCAGCTGTTAAGGCCTCTGCCTGCACCTGCAGAGTAAGGTTTCGAAGAAGTTCCTCCTGGGCGGTGTGAACAGAATTGCATCTTTCTTACCTATACTTCCCTAGTGTTATATGTGAGGATTTCAGTCTCTGAACAAATATGTAAAGAATGTAAGGAGAAGTCAGATTTTTTTTTACCATGTTAAAAATAATGTCTATGTCCTTGATGGACATTTGCCATTTTTGTGGTCTATTCATATCCTGGGTTTCTTAGACAATTGGGGCAGCACTAAAATGTCCTATACTTTCCTTAAGGATAGAAGATACTAAGCAAATAATTTAACAAATAATATTCATTATGATAGTGGTATGTTTTGTGAAGGAGAAACACAGGATATTATCAAAGTATTGAATAGTGGGATTGATTCTGAGCTTTAACTCCTATGATTACTTAGCATATTGGCTTTTGACCTCTAAAATTATACAATATACTTTCTGAACAACTAGGAAGTGTAGATATCCTTATTTAGTGTAATTATCATAATGATTTTGATAGATGGAAATTTTGTTGGAATTGAGATTTATACATGTTTGATTCCAGCTAATTATCCCCTTTTTTTCATCATTCATGCAAAGTACTGTAATTCCCAAAATGTCTTCAAATAATTTGTTGTAATGAAACCAATAGTAAAAAGGAAAGCAATGAGGGCCTACTAAGAGGTATGCTGAAATAAGAACTTAGAGCCTTAAAAACTACTGACATGCACAACCCATATGAATCAATAACTTCAATAATATAGGAAGAAGATTATATGGAAATTGTAGTTGATATTTAAGGTAGCTAAAATTGTGATAACATTTTTATCATCGTGTTCACTTTGATCACATATAATTCACATATTTCTGCTCTTCCAGCCTTATTTATATTGTTAGTATTTTAAGTATCAAATACTTGTGATAAGCTGTTTTTCCCATTTTATACTTCTGGTGTTGAATCTATTTCCTGTCTGTTTATGTGACCAGTTTTAAGTGTGTGGTGGTCATAATTTTGGGGGACATATTGCCCTATTAGTTGAACATAGTATAAAATACTACAATACTCTTCATACTACCATAACATTATTGTTTTCACTAGCCCCTAGCTCTATGCATCAATAAAAATAGTAGGAACTCAGTAAGTATTATGAATGAGCGACCAAACATTTTTTCATGTCTTCTTTTCTTAATTTAAAAGATATACCAGTAAATATTGGCTAAAGTAAATTCAACAGCTATTTAACGTTTTGATTATAGGAAAAATTGATGACACACTTTAAAAGTGTTATTTGCTAAATTGATTCAAATTTAGAGTTGATGTGAAAATAGTCATATGAATTCAAACTCAGCTAGGTTACTTAATTTCTCTGTGCCTCAGTTTCCTCATATTTGCAGTAAGAGACTCATAATATCTACTGTTGTGAAAATATGTGAAGTGACTGACACATAGAAATACTACATGTATTAGCTACCAATACTGCTACCATTAATTTCATCAGTACTTTTTGTATACTTTAAAGAGACTGAGCAAACAAGATTTGTCAAGAGTTCATGTCTAAAGAGAAATGATGTCACAGATACTGACTTTTCAGGCTTTGAAACTCCAGTTAGTGAGAGTTCTGCTGAGTACCAAGTTTCTTCAGTGATGTTTTAAATTATATGCACGTAGGTATTCTCTGGTTGAATTAAAATTATTTTTAGGATTTGTGATTTTTTAAAACATCTAGTTCTCTTTCTTAATTAGATAAAAACTATTATCTAAGTGGGTACTGGGTCATGCTATCAGGGTGAGTGTCAGAGACTTTATATCAAATCTAGACCTGGCAGAGCATAATTTAATGTGCCATCAGGCAGGCAGGCAGGGAGAGGCCTTGACATCATGGGTGCTAGGTAGGGAAGAGAGGCAGTATTCTTTTCTGATAGCATTAGAAGGAGAAAAAAATGAATGACTTGCTCTATTATCACTGACCATAATGTAGATAAGTCAAATTGTGGAGTAAAATCAAAGTTAAATAATACAGAATGTTTATATACTTTTATCTGGTACAGATGCAATCTGTCAGATAACAGCAAGGAAAAAATGATACAGATGAATCAAATCTATTATCACTTACTTAGATTTCAATGCTCATTTTTTAATATTAAGTAAAACTGAAAGCTTCCATGAAGTGACTAAAAAAAATGCCAGTGGAAGGAAAGGTAATATTTCTTCTTGTAATGATACTAATGAGAAAAGCTCCATTCATTTGGTCATCCAGGATCCAAAAGATACAGATAAACTGTCTAGGGATGTGCACTTAAAGCTGATTAAAGAAACAGATGATGGATTTATACATTTTATAAGGGATGAGGAACAAGGAACACAAAAACAGGCTAGGCCATCTGTCTACCTAACACTGATGTTGTAGCAGAATCATTTAGCTGAGCACTGAAGATAATACCAGAAATAAAATAAATGTGCCCTAATGATATCAAGAACAGCTTCCTGACTATAAGAACAATTTGGTGCTGGGAATTTTCCTGAGGAAATTGGGACAGCTCTGGGATATGAGCCAACTGAAAGTAGAAGAATCCTCCCTCTCTGCCCAAGCAGAAGGCAAAACAATAGCTGCAAGTGAGGCCTCACTCTCTCTCTCTCTCTCTCATTCTCTCTCTCTCAGTTGGGTGGTGGGGTGGGAAGACAGGGAATGGAGAAATGGTAGAAAATATTTCCCTTAAAGTTGGAAAAGTGGGCGACATTTTCACATTTTTGGTTGCATTAATTGTAAGTTAGCAAACAAGAGATGAAAAGATACAATAGAAGATTAAGTGCCACAATAATAGAAGATTAATCTTCTGTTAATAGAAATTAATAGACACAATCTGTTGTGGCAGAAATTTGGGCTTTAGTCATTGTTTCTTTACTTTATTCTGCAGATGTTACCTCACACTCAAAAAATTTAAGAGGGGGCTTCCCTGGTGGCGCAGTGGTTGAGAGTCCACCTGCCAATGTAGGGGACACGGGTTTGTGCCCCGGTCCGGAAAGATCCCACATGCCACAGAGCGGCTAGGCCCGTGAGCCATGGCCGCTGAGCCTGTGCGTCCGGAGCCTGTGCTCTGCAACGGGAGAGGCCACAACAGTAAGAGGCCCGCATACTGCAAAAAAAAAAAAAAAAAAAAAAAATTTAAGAGGAGTTGACACTTATGTAAGTTCCATAAAATCAGAGAAATTAGGATAAAAAATAAAAATGTTCAATATTTTATTCTGACCTACTTTTCCTCAAAAATAACTTCAGAATGGTATTTTCCTATATGAACAAATTGTTATTTTCTTCTTTTAGTAATAGTATTCCTCAATTTTAGTTGGGCTACCCACTAAAGACTAGATTTTCCAGCTTTTGTTTGGTGTTAGGGATAGCCATATAGTTGTGTTCTGGACTTCCTTCTATCTCCTTCCTGTTAAATGGAACGAGATCAAGATGTTGAGGGCAGGAGCAACCATCTTGCACCATGAGTTGGAAACCATATTTTGAAGATGATAGAGCAACAGGGTAGAAGGAAGCTGGTCTCTTGGCAAATTTGTGGAGGAGAACTTCTCTACCATCTTGTATCAGAGAGAAATAAAACTTTAAAAAAAAATTATCGGAGTATAGTTCCTTTACAATGTTGTGTTAGTTTCTGCTGTACAGCAAAGTGAATCAGCTATACATATATCCCCTTGTTTTTGGATTTTCTTCCCATTTAGGTCACCACAGAGCACTGAGTAGAGTTCCCTGTGCTATACAGCAGGTTCTCATTAGTTATCTATTTTATACAGAGTATCAATAGTGTATATATGTCAATCCCAATCTCCCAATCATCCCACCTTTTAGCTTGGTGACTCATTTACATTAGCCAAAATGACATCATAACAAATGTACCTCTCTAAAATCCAATAAAGTCGGTTCTCTCTACCGTTAAATGGGAATAACAACATTACTTAAGGTTAAATGAGATAATCACTTTAAAATACTCAGCATCATGTCTAACATATATTATTCACTCAAGAAATCCTGCATTTAAAAAATGAATGATAGAAGCTTTTGTGCCAGTATCTTCACTTTCTCACTCTCTTGACCTTCTATACAGTTACTCTACTAACTCAATTTTGAGTCAGTCCAACCATCTGCATCGTAGCATGTGGAAGAAATCATGTCATTATGGAGACTGGGCGACCAGAAATCCATGGTCCCCATCCTTAGTTTTCTGGGCCATTTTGCTCCATGCCAATATCTTTACATGTTCCTGGGTCTCCTCTCCGTTTCACTCAGGATTATTCCGGAGTATGACCACCCTACTCAAGTCACTTAAGTAAATGCCCTGTCCCTCAGCAGTAAGCTGTATATGTTATGATAAATCCCTCAATATCCTGCCCTTATTCCCAAACCTAGGTAAATCTGCACTCACGTGAACCTTTTTTCTTCTAGTTTTAGAGAAAGAAGTGACTCATTTTCTGAATTCCTGATCACTCTCTGTTGCCTTTAGGACCTGGCTTCTTCATTTATTCTACTGTTAACCTATACTTTCAATTTTTTTCTCTTGTCTGCGTATTTCATATATGCAGAAAAGCATATGGTCAACTCTTTCTTCACTCATGAAAGACCTTGTCTCTTCTTTTATCTTCTCTCCTCCATCTATCCCTTTATCTCTCTCCTCTTAGAATTAAGCTGTCTCTACATCATTGTCTCTAATTCACTCTTTAATTCCCCTGCCATCTGGTTTCTGCTTTCACCCCTTTAATGAATCTCTTCTAGCAAAGGTCACTGATAGCATGCAAATAGACAAATAAAATGATTCTTTTAAGATGCAGCATACAACTTGAAAATTCCCTTCTTGAAAATGTCACTTCTTTTGACACAAAAGGCACCAGTTGTGTATGGTTTTTTTTCCTCCAGTTTCTTTATATTCACCTCAGTCTTTCACCTCCTTTCTCCCTCCATACCTTTTAAATACTGATATTCTTCTAGTTGCTGTCCTTGGCCAACTTTTTCTTCTCCACTAGCTTGCTTCTCTTCTAATGCCACATGTTGTTTTTTATTGATATCCACAATTTCTTTAAACATCATTTTTATCTTCATGCCTACTCTGATAAATGTGGCAGATCGACTCACTGAACACCATTTCAATCCTCTATTTAAACGGTTCTAGTTAGAAGCTGGAAAGCTAAAAGCTGTATTTCCCAAATACCCTTGCAACCCTTGGTATTTGCTTTAGCTTCTGTGAAGCCAACATACCATGTAAGAGTTTCAAGGTAGATTCCAGGTGGAGTGTGCATGGATCTCCTGACAAGCAAAGTTGACATGCCTTTGACTTTTCTAGCAGAGGTCCTCATATCTGGTCCCTAAGTTCATGGATGTCCAGAGGCAAGGCAAAGGGCACCTATTCTGTCTTTTGGCTTTTTGGTGTTTTTACAGAAGTCAATTTAAAACTTAAAAAAAAAACCCCACAACATTTTAACTATTTTTAAGTGTACTCTTTATTGGCATTAAGTAGATTAACGTTATACATCCACTAGCAATATCCGGTTCCAAAACTTCATCATCCCAAACAGAAATCCTGTACCCATTAAATGATAACTTCTCATCTCCCTCCTCCCAGCCCCTGGTATCCTCTATTATACATGCTGTCTCTATGAAGTTGCCTATTCTAGGTACCTCATATAAGCGGTATAATGGAGTATTTGTCACTTTCTGACTGGCTTATTTCACTTAGCTTAATGTTTTCAAAGTTCATCCATGTTGTAGCATGTGTCAGAATTTCCTTCCTCTTTAAGGCTGAATATTATTCAATTGTATGTGCATATCACATTTTGTTAAATCATTCATTTGTTGATGGACATTTGGTTTTTTTTCCTCCACCTTTTGGCTACTGCGAATAATGCTGCTGTGAACATTGATGTGCAAATACCTGAATCTCTGTTTTTAATTTATTTGGGTATATAACTATATAGAAAGAGAATTGCTGGATCCTATGGTATTTCTATATTTAACCTTTTGAAACTTCCCAATTGTTTTCCACAAAATAGTAGCTGCACTATTTTACATTCTCACTAGAAACACACAAAGGTTTCTGTTTTCCACATCCTCACCAACATTTGATTTGTTGTTGTTGTTTTGCTTTTATTGAAGTAATGTTGGTTTATAACATTATGTAAGTTTCATATGTATAACATTATATTTCTACTTCTATAGATCTTACAGTGCGCTCACATTAAAAATTTAGTTTCCGTACAACACCATACAGTTGATCCTCATTACCCAGTTTGCCCTTTCTCCACCCCTTTCCCTTTGGTTACCACTACTCTGTTCTCTGTATCTACGTGTTTGTTTTTGTTTAGTTTGTTCACTTATTTTGTTTTTTTGTTTGCTTTTTATATTCCACATATGAGTGTAATAATACAGTATTTGTCTTTCTCCATCTGAACTATTTCACTCAGCATAATACCCTCAAAGTCCATCAACGTTATTAAAAATGGCAAGATTTCATCTTTTTTACGGCTGAGCAGTATTCCATTATATATATATGGCATATCTTCTTTACCCATTCATCTGTTAATGGACACTTAAATTGTTCCCATATCTTGGGTACTGTAAATAATGCTGCAACGAACATAGCAGTGCATATATTTTTTTAAAGTAGTATTTTTGTATTCTTTGGATAAATACCCAGAAATGGGATAGCTGGATCATATGGTAGTTCTATTCTTAATTTTCTGAGGAATTTCCATACTGATTTCCATACTGGCTGCACCAGTTTACATTCCCACCATCAGTGTATGAGGGTTCAAAAGGTATCTATTTTGAAAGGATGGATATTATTAGACTTGGTGTGGTTCTGATTCTGGCAGATGTGCTAGCAGCTTTCTAATTCTACTGCTTCCTGATCTTAGCAGATGTAGCCACTTCATTGGTGGGCCAGGTTTTTGGTGTCTTTGGGGTGTTGTTTCTGGAAAATTAGACTACAGGCTCAGCACATCTACATTAATTCTCTGTGTGCTCCATAACACTTAAAGATCTCTTTTTGATTATCCTGGCTAATGCAGATTTTGTGGTCTGCAGCAAAGAACTTTGACAAGTTTAACTCCCCAAACCATGTCTGCAGCCCAGTCTTCTTCTTTAAACTCCCTGCTTCTAGGTAATTCACTTTGGTAGACCTGAAAGGTAAACTCAACCGGCTGTCTTCCCCCACAAAACTATATCTGTTTCTGAACTCTCAAACTTTGTAAATGACACCTTTGTCTACATAGTAACCCAAGGTACGAACCTGGGGGACATCCCTTTCTTACTTCCTAGCTCAAACTTATTACTGTCTAGCAAAGCCTATCTCATTAATAGCTCTCATACTCAACTCCTCCTCCCTTCTCTTCATTATTGCCTTAATTCAAGCTTTTATCTATTTTGGCCTCGATTATTGCTGTAACTTTCCAAGTTCCTTTTCCTTTATTCTTGCTCTACTCCAATCTAGCTGCCTCAATTTGGACAGTTCCTAAAACACGAATCTGAACACCTTACTCTATTGCTTAATATCTTTCTCACTGTCCACAAAATAGGGTATAAATTTTCTAGTATGGTATACAATACCCTCCTTGAGCTGGCCCACAGGGGTCTCTCCAGTTTGATCCCTGACTGCACCTCATAGTTCAAACCTTATCTATTCTGAACTGCCCACAGATCCCCAAATACACCGGTCTTGTCATACCTCTGTATCTTCTCTTCCATTGTGTTTCTGTCTCCATTACACTGCCTGAGGTGGGAAGTGAAACTTTAAGTCTTTTGTCATACGTTGCCAAATCTATCTTCTTAAAAGAGAGGCTTGGCATTCTTTTTAATGTTTTGATGAAAAAAATTACCCTTGCCACAAATAGATTCAAGAGTTACACTAATAATATTAGAGATTCAAAGTTTAAATTAATTTCTCAAGTTTTCCCAGCATGGAATAATAGCCGGCCTGGGTCTTAAATTCAGGTCTTCTTATGTAAACACAGTGCTCCTCTTTTCACCATAACTGGAATGCAAGTACTCTTAAGACAAGGGAATGGGGAAAGGAACAAGAAAATAAATGACAGGAAGGTAGGTATCTAGGACCCCCTTGGTGTAAATACTTCCATATTTCTCATGTAGTAGCTTCTCTAAAGCCTCTCCAAATAACAAGCTGCAAAATTTCTAGCATTCAACTTTGGGGGTACTACAGGCTCTTGAAAAATCTTAAGGAATACATCTTAAAACTACTCAGATAGGCTTTTCCTATTTACTACAACTTAGAAAGCTGTAGCTATTTCCCAACTGAAATGAAAGAAGTACTATCTAAAGTATGTTTTATCTTTAAATTTTCCTGCAATACCTGATGATATTTTAATACAAGGATGGATTGACATATGACTAGTATTATATTTTCTTTTGCAGAGATGGAGAAATTGAGAGAGAAGTGAAATGATTTGGTCAAGGTTACAGAGGTGTTGTGGACAATAAAATTACTCTTCTTAAACACTTGTTATTTGCCTTGATTTTTTTTACGTGAAATCAACAGCTTCACATCAGCTACTGATCAGGTACCAGATGGCAAAAACTTTCAGTCACTACCACCTAGGGCTATATTCAAACCAATGAAAGGCCTGTATCTCATTATCAGTCCCATTCTCCCACATGGTACTGCCCTTTTCAAGTAGAAAAGTGACATTACTTTAAAAACTGCCCTTGTTTCAGAAAGCCAAAAACTTTTTGATAATTTAAACAGATTTGTCCTTTTAGTTTTTTGATTTTGCATGACATTATTAAAGTTGAACTGAAGACCACTGCAACAGAAATTTATAAAATCAAACCAAATCAAACTAAACTATATGATAACACCCCAGAATATTGCTTCATGTCAAAAATTATAGGTAATTGAAAAAGGTTGTTAGGTTTAGCAAATAAAAGCCCAGAAAACCCTCTGAAATTTGAATTTCAAATAAATGAATATTTATTTCTTTAGTACACATATGGTCCAAATATTGAATGAAACATACTTATACTAAAAAGTCATTCTTTGTTTATTTGAAATTCATTTAACTATAGGTCCTATATTTCATCTAACAACCCTAACAACAAAAAATGGACAGCTCAAATTATTTTGTATAACTGAAAAAACAAGGACATGTAAGTTGCTCAGAAAAGTGTTATGATGTCCACTGCAGCCACGTTATATTCTGTGGGAGACAGTCATGTCTTGAAACCATTATTACAATACTGAAAGTCTATGAAGAATGAAAGGGAAAAAAGTGTCCACGCTTTTGGCTTGAAAATGGAATTATATTTTGCCAGCATGAAAAAGAATGCAGCAAAATCTGATGTATTGTGGACTTTTTTAAGTCCCTCTTGCAGAAACAGAACCCAAGAAATTGTTCAGCAATTGTTTTCCATTTTTTCAAATAGGTAAAACATACTGCTCCTAGTTGGAAAGCTACAGGGTGAGTTTTAGGTTCAGCAACATTGTTCACTGAATGATGAACTCAGAATTGTTACTTCTGTAGCTCCATTATTCTCTTTGTCAGGTAAGTCCGTGAAGGTAGAAGTTCAACTCTGGCCATGAGTTGAGTCAATGGTGTCTATAATTAAAAGCTAGCAGGCAGATAAAAAAAAATATGGAAACATTTGCCTAGGTACATATCTCTCATTTAATTTTTTTCTTTTGTCTTGTTTCAAGAGCAATGAGAGAAATGTGAGCTCTAATATTTTACCTTTCTAATATGTATGCATATGAACTCAAATCACACAGCCATGGTAACAAGGACATTAGTGGTAAATATAAAGAGTACACTTAGAATCCCTTTTGGGTGTATGTTCTTATCTTGATCCATAGAGATTTATACATCTAACATCCTTTAATGCTGATGAATATAAATTTCAGGTACCGAGGAAAGAGCATAAATTTTTGTAATTCAAGATGTAAGCACCCCTACCTCTAAGGGTTAACCTTATGAAAACCAACAAAAGCAATGAAATGGAAAGTTCAGGGAGCTGACATTATGCTCTTAACCCAAGATAATGTAATATAGATAGTAAGAACTTTTTGAATTGTGAGCTATGCATTCTGATAATAACTGTAAAGTGAGTACTGACCTCATGCATTATGCTATAGCCATAGTTGGTATTTTAACACAGCTGTTATTTGGAAAGTGAAGCTACTTTATTGTACTTTCTGCTTTTTTTTTTTGAAATGTTAAGGGGAATAAATCTATCTTGAGTATGCTACCAGACATTTTCTTTCTGAAAATTCAGGACATTAGAATACCTTCAGTGAATACTATTTTTTCCCCAAATAACTAATACTTGGTGACATGAAATGTTCTCAGAAAACAAAAATATAATGAAAGGAAGGAGATATTTTTCATGTATTACAAGACAGTTTTATTTTATGGACATCTGTCTATCTGTATTGATTTCTGAATTCAAGTTTTAAGGAAGTTGGTAGTGTGTCTTGTTTTATGACTTAAAAATTATAATTATGTCTGTAAATTCATATTTTAACTATTCATATTGGAAAGCGGTTATTTTGTTCCCAGAAATCTGTGTTTTTTTGGAATACAGTGATCTTTGGGTTGGTTAGGACGGCGGGTGCCAAGGAGTCTTTGTTTTGTGTCAGAGGGTTGAAGATGAACCAAAGCTGAATCCTCAGTGACATGTGGGAGAGACTGAGAGGACCCAGAGTGGCAGGAGTTTCATGCACACTTCAAAATAATGAAAAACAGTTATTGGGAAAGTGTCATGTACTCACAGCTCACTTTACATGCTGCTTCTAATCTTATTTGTACAAGTACAGGCAAAAATCTACTAACAACAGAGATCTTCTCTTTCCCTTTGTTACAATTTAGTATTGATCGCTGTGCTGGAAGGTTGACATGAATCCCAGAATGGGTTTAATTACAGGTATACACAAAAAAGTAATTGGCAGAAGAAGTAAGGGGTTAGCAGATTTTTTTTTTAACAGAGCCACAATATTCAACTTGAGCAGCAGTGGTGATCAACAAAGAAGAAAATTTTAAAAATACATATATATATATATATATATATATTAGAGTCCCCAGCCCAATTTAAAATTCATTTATCCTTTACTCCTTTAGCCAATTCCTCAAAATCATTTCAATGCCATCTCTGTTATCTTGGTAGACAATGGCTCAATAAATGCCAAACTGGAAAATTAAAGTAGGATGAGACATAGAAGAAAGGGAGTGGGTAGTGTGAGGAGGCTGCTTCCCAAAACTTATCTGAGTGATGTGGTATGAAACATATTATAACTTCGGATGTCAACATTTTTGCACTTTTGGCAGCCTTCAAATAGGACTAAAAATTTAAGTTAGTGATATCTTCTTGACTGATGGTTTTTATATTGTAAAAATTAATTTCAAAAACAAAAATTAGAAATTTAATTTTACAGTATGTTTCTTTCCTCTTCCACTGATAATGTTTACACTATCTCACTTTGTTCTGAGGACACAAATTAGTTTCTTGGGTCATGCTATTATTAATATGATTTTTTAAAAATAATAGAATTTAACACAGAAGTAGGTTGAGAAAACATGAAAGGCAAAATGAAAATGATAACTCTTGGTGAGAAAACCTCAAAAAGTGAAATGAAACACAATGGTGTTCTTTGCTTACTTAGAAATGCCTGAGATATGTTGGACTAATTGATGGCACAATATAACAGAAGTTGGGCTTACCAGGGCATTGCTGTTCCTGGGGTGTGAATGGTTCATAAGAAACTTTGCTAGGTATCCAAGAAATACCTCATTGGAACTTATTTAGTTTTGGTCCCTTCTAAGCTCAGGATTTTCTTCCATTATTATACAATTATTTTCTCTGATAAATCAATGTAATATTTATTAGCTAGAAAGTTAATAATAAACTTCTATCTCTTGATTACTAAGTTCCCCCCTCCTGCCATATTGTTTCTTGTTGCTTTATGTTAAAAGCCTTTTTCTACCAGTTTAACCAGTCTAAAATAATCTAATTTGGAGTAAATAAAAGTGAGTATAATCAATCTCTAATTTGTAAAACTAATGTAATTTCTGTAATCCTATAAAGATTAAGATTGGTCTTTTAATTAACCATTACCTATCAACAATGATTACTATGCAGGAAGCATAGTAGATAGTTACTAAATATTAGTGATTGGCAACTGATAGATATGCCAAACACAGTATTGCTTTTACAGTTTACCTGTGTTGACATAATTATATAGAAAACAGTAAACAATAAAATTTTCTAGACAAAATTTACTTTTATAAATATTTTACATTATATATATTTTTCTTTTGAAAAATTTCTGTAAATAAACATGAATACAAACAATGATAAAATAATATTTTTGGTAAAAACTAAAAATAATCATCTATTTTTAAACCCAAAATTCATCATTTTTGTTAATACATATAAGCATGACTGGCAGACTTTGATTAAAAGAACTATAGTAGCAGAGGTGATGTATTTTAACCTGAACTGACATAAAAGGACTTGAATCACATCTACCTGTGTGACTCCAATCAGTGAGATGGGAGTCTTTCTGTCTGAGTACTACATGCCATAATGCGGCACAATTAAAGCACAGAGCCACTGTCTGATTAAAAATAGGAAGGACATTTAACGACAAGTTTTCCCTAAAGAAGACTGGCATTCACATAACAGAAGAAAATGTAAAAAAGTTTGTTTTTTTTATATTTAGGAAAAGTAAATTACAGAGTAGCAATTTTGCTACATATCTGCACTGGAATTACTGTGAAGTGCATGCTTAGCTTGAAAAAGTATATTCTGTAGTGCAATTCCTTTTTTTACATATGAAAACTGAAATAAATTATCCAAAATTCAAACCTGCAAAAGTTAAAATGGACAAAATATTCTTAGCTGGTGGTGTAATAGTTAAAAAACTTTAAAAGCATAGTTCAAGAGAATTTGGCTTATATCAGATGGCAACAACTTCCTGAATTGATTGGAACAATGAAAATTTGAAACATGACTAAAGAACAAATGATTTAATCTGATTCTCACAGCACTGGTGTATTTACAACTCAACAGGGCTTTCATTGATCAGACAACCTGCAACATTAGCTATCCAGAATATATCTTTATAACCATCTCAGGCAATTATTTTGAAGCTAAAAAAATGAAGAAATGCTTGTGGCTTGTTTTCCATGAGACAAGTAGAAAAGTCAAGATCATTTTATATAAACTAAATGATATGGAAATGTGACATACAAATCTTCCATAAAATGCCTACATTAATAAGAAAAAAAAAAAGCCAAAAAAACCTAACCAAACAAATCTGAGTAAACAAAACAAAGAAACAACAAACAAAAACCTTTAAGTCATTTAAAAAAGTATTCCCTCCTAAGACATTCAAAAAGAATTATTTCATACGATCTTCATGGAAATGGAAAATTTAGGTGTTATTGTAAGTCTAATGAGATAATGCTTAAACTGTGAACAATCTAAAATATTTTAAAGATAAGCAAGGAGTTTGTAGAAATTGGGATTGTTGCATTGCAAACTTATATTTAAGAGGGTATTTCAGTATTTACATTCTTTCTAAGGTGTAAAGACTAAACATTTAAGAGTAATTTTTGTGTGTGTCTGTGGACATTTTATTAGAGGAAAACGTCCCCATTTTTCATAGAAATGTCATCAAAATTTTTGAAAAAGATAAATTTTACTGCTCTAAAAATTATCATGTTTGACTGAAAATACAAAAATATCATAATGATTAGAATAATTGTGGTCTTTATGTAAAAATTCTCAATGTAAGTTTAACAAATACACTTTTACATTTTGATTGAGTTAGTTTTAGTTAGAGTTTTATCTTTAGGAAATAGGGACTGAAAATTTAGATAAACAATGACATAAATCATACTGGACTGGATATGAATGCAATCTAACAGTGGATATGAATGCAATCTAATTTTGCATCCAAGAAAACTGAGGCCAAGTCACACTGAAGATCAAGTCCAAGTTATTTACTGGCAAAGTCAGGGTGAAATCTTGATTCTTTCAATCCTCAAGCTATTACCCTTGACCATACTGCCCAGATCATATTCCTCTTGTGAAAGTAGAAAGTGTATATATCAAACTGGGTTTTAAATGCAGTAGTTTGTTCCTTAAAGGGATCCCACAAAGAACCCTTCAACGTCAAAGAGCACATTACGTAATTTAAATACTATTTTCTAAAATGGTAGAAAATACTCAGAAGAAGCCTCCAGAAGACATGGTTTCTACCCCCTACTTTGGCAATAACCAGGAGCAGACTTAGGACATTTCCTGTTAATTATTCTCTCTCTCTCTCTATTTTCTTCTGCACAAATAAAGAGGTTGGGTCACATGATTCTTTGGATACTTTCTCATACTAACCGTTCAGTTAAAGTGATTCTAGGAATTACAACTGACTCTAATAATGGTTTGGGCTCTGGACTGATGGGTTAATTTGATCTACAAGTACCCCTCCTCTTCTACCTGAAGAAAATGAAAGAGCGTTTACAAAATTGGAACCCTTAATAGGGACTATTATAAAGGCTCTGTCCATTTTTTGTAAGGCCTTCATTTCAAAGCATTTCTGAGATGGATCTTCTCAAACTCCTGATATAGAATCACACCTTAGTTCTGCAGTAGAATATGATTTAATTTTTGTGGTAGTTAAATGCAATAAATATTTACAGGTGGAAAAGTGAATATAACACACATACACACCTATGCACAAGTTGGGTTGGCCTTTGGTTTTTAAGTAAAAATGAAAGACACATTTTTCATTTTCACCAAGAACTTTATTGAACAACGTATTCACCCTTTTGTTCTACTACCTTCTGCTATTTTTCAGGCAACTTCATAATTCCATCTTCCCAAAACTTTTTATCTTTTTGAGCAAAGAACTGTTCCAGGTGCCTTTTACAGTCTTTCAGGGAATTGAAATTTTTTTCATTAAGAGAATTTTGTAAAGACCAGAACAAATGGAAATCCGAAAGTGCAGTGTCTGGTGAGTACAAGGGGATGAATCAGAACTTCCCAGCCAAGCTGTAACAGTTTTTGCTTGTTCATCAAAGAAACATGCTGTCTTGCATTATTCTGATGGAAGATTATGCATTTTCTGTTGACTAATTCTGGACGCTTTTCGTTGAGTGCTGCTTTCAGTTGGTCTAATTGGGAGCAGTACTTGTTGGAATTAATTGTTTGGTTTTCTGGAAGGGACTCAATAGATGACTCCCTTCCAATCCCACCATATATACAACATCACCTTCTTTGGATGAAGACCGGCCTTTGGTGTGGTTGTTGGTGGTTCAATTCGCTTGCCCCACGATCTCTTCCATTCCACATTATTGTACAGTATGCACTTTTCATCACCCGTCACAATTTGTTTTAAAAATGGAACGTTTTCATTACGTTTAATGAGAATCGGATGCGGAAATATGGTCAAGAAGGTTTTTTTCGCTTAACTTACGTGGAACCCAAACACTAAAGCGATTAATCATAACCAAGCAAATGATTATCAATGCTTGATTTGGATATTTTGAGTATGTCAGCTATCTCCCGCGTGGTATAACGTTGACTGTTCTCAGTTAATGTCTCAATTTGATCGCTATCAACTTCTACCCGATGGTGGAGCATCGTACAGAGAGAAATTTCCAACATGAAACTTCGCAAACCAGTTTTTTTTTTTTTTTTAACAGCTTTATTGGGGTATAATTGCTTTACAATGGTGTGTTAGTTTCTGCTTTATAACAAAGTGAATCAGTTATACATATACATATGTTCCCATATCTCTTCCCTCTTGCGTCACAAACCACTTTTGACATGCTCGATCAGTCACAGCACCTTCTCCATACACCGCACAAATCTTTTTTTGCATTTTGGTTGTGTTTTAACCTTCCTTGAAATAATAAAGCAGAATACGCTGAAAATGTTGGTCTTTTTCTTCTATCTTCAATACTAAAATGGTTACACAAAAATTCACCAATTTTGGTGTCTTTTTTTAAATGCACGCTGATATGACAGCTGTCACAAACAATCTAACAAAATTGTTTCAAATGCAACTTCCGAATGAAGTTAAAGACAACAAAGTGCTACTAGAGCCATCTTAAGGAAAAAAACAAACAAACATTTTGGCCAACCAAATACATACATTGTTTTAGTTTTAGGAGTAGGTGAAATGATTAATACTTTTAGTGTAGACACAAATTTCTTATCATACTTTTAATTTATGTGAATAACATGTGCTGAGTTTTTAATACAGTTAGAAAAGGAGTAAGCTCAGTTCACCTCTTCCTTTCTTATCAGGCTTAGTAAAGACTAAGAGAGGACCCTTTGTGGGAAGGCAAATGAATGCGTTGTCTTGGATTTACCTCACGCAATGAAGTACAATGATCTCCTCATTTTCTTTTCTTCTTTTTAAATAAATTTATTTATTTAATTTTGGCTGCATTGGGTCTTTGTTGCTGCACGTGGGCTTTCTCTAGTTGTGGTGAGCGGGAATTACTCTTCGCTGTGGCACGTGGGCTTTTCATTGCGGTGGCTTCTCTTGTTGGAGAGCACGGGCTCTAGGCGTGTGGGCTTCAGTAGTTGTGGCACGCAGGCTCAGTAGTTGTGGCTCTCAGGCTCTAGAGCTCAGGCTCAGTAGTTGTGGCGCACAGGCTTAGTTTCTCCGTGGCATGTGGGATCTTCCCGGACCAGGGCTTGAACCCACGTCCTGCATTGACAGGCGGATTCTTAACCACTGCGCCACCAGGGAAGTCCCTCTTTATCTTCTCTCAGTATTTATAGTTATTTTTCTGGATACTTAAAATTTGGCGAATGTTATACTGTCACTTTCTCTTTCACACATTTCTACCACTGTTCTTCCATTTTTATAGTTTAAAAGAAAGCTGTAAAAGTTGTTCATCTTGTGTTCACTTGACAAGACACCAGCTTGGGAGGCTAGAACAGTTATTTAAACCTAGTAGGAAATATTGGAAAAATATTAAGTTAAGTATCTAAAAGTAAGGTTGCTGTATGAGAAGTAAGAATCACCACTGACTGGAAACCTCAAACATTCAGATCAACTGAACAGTTATTTTGGGCTTTATTTTTCATCCTAAGCAATCTCATGTTTCTGTGTAATCTATAGCAGCTTCATTTTACTACACCTCTAATGTAATGAAGAGGCAAATTACTTCATCTAGTCAACAAAGTTTTTGGGAAGTTAAGCATAAGCATGTGTTACTCAGGGGACAATAAAAATACTAACTACATATTTGAAGACAGTATCTCCATTAGCAAAATGTATTTATTTGGCACAATGTGTTACTTCAGATTAAAAAAAACACACAAACCCTAGCTACATGGATCTTCCATTGAGTACTTTGAGGACATTCTACTGTTGGAATAAGTAAAGATTCAATGAGGTCTGCAAAAAGGTGGGATTTCTAATGGCCTTCACATATAACTTGATTTTTTTGAATTAAGCAATTATTACAACTTTTAGAAAACACTCCAATTAAAAATTTATTAAAATTGTTAAAAATGTATACAAATAATAAATGTGCAATTGGAAAGTGATGATACTATCTTAGTTGTTTAAGATTTGATTATAAAGAATATACAGATAGGTTTTAGAGCCATTTGATGACTGAAAGGGCAGACATATAAAACCATAATAGACCTTTTTGTTTTCAGAGTATATTCTCCTAACTACATCACTTATGTACGATTATTGAGCATATGAAATGAATGTGCCTTAAATGAAACGAAGGTTTTTGTCTAAGAATAACTTTCAGAGTCAAACTAACTCAATACATAAAGTGGAAAACATCATATTTTGAAACATCACAGAAAAATAACTACATGTGATAGTGGTAATTCAGCTAATATTTTTATCTTTAAAAGGCTTTTCATCTATTTCTTTATGCAGTAAGGAAATGGTGCCCATTTGGGCTGACTGGATAGAGAAAATTATTGGTGAATGCATCTGGAATTGTTGATTATGCTTAGGCATGGTAAGAGTTGTTAAAAGGAGACTGAATCAGGGAAATTGAGCTGAATTCTCTAACCGGTGGTTCTGTACTTTTCTTCCCTAACCATACTCCCTCCCTGTGCAGAATCTTCAAGCTCACAGGTATGCACCAAATTCAAGAATGTTGCTGAAAAGACATTTATGATAATGTGTGATAATGACGCAAGGAAAGCATAACTTAAGGCACATTTATCAATCCAGTAATATGCATTTGCTTGATGTGGGAGAAAGGACTGGAACTTGAGGTTGGTGCCAAATCACAAAAGGCTGTGTGAGTGCATGCTAAAGAAGTTGGCTTAATTCTTTATCTGTGAGTGGGAGTAACAATAATAGAACTCTCAAGGCTCCTCTTCTACACTTCTTCAATTTCAGGGGATTTTTTTCATTCCCATTTTCAATAGATTGTGCAGTTACTTTTAGGCTCTAATTCTCTTTTCTCTTTGTTCCCTCCCCTTCTGTGTTTTTAATGTGTTTCAAATCCAGTTCACAACTACTGAACATAGCTCTGGGATGCCAGATTTAGCAAATCTGTCCTAATTCTCCTTATTAGTATTCATTAACTTGATAAAATCGCCAATTCCGACAGTATATATAAAATGCAAGCCCATGGCTCAGAGCAGGAACTTTCCTCTTCAGTGATCAAATGACATGAGACAGCCATCCCATGCATCTGCAAAAAATGTTTAGGAAGCCTTAAGAGTGAGAAGATATTCTAATCATTACTGGGGAAAAGCAAGGCTATTTCATTTATAAGGGAGCTTAAGTAGAAAGATTTGTGGAGCTATAAAGCAAGGTAATAAACGATTCTTTAAACATGTCTAGTATTATATAAACTCTAAACACGCTTTCTGATACTAAGAAATGCAGATGCCATTAAAGGTTTGTAAAATAGCCATTGCAAGATTTAGAGAAGACCAACTTGGGACTCTCATCTTACAAAATTCTGCTGGGATTCTGTCAAATATTTTTAAAGGAACAAATATTTTATCCTGAACTTGAATTTGCCTGCTGGCTAATTCAGGCTCAATGGACATTTTTTTATGTTTAATTTTGATGTGTGTGAAACTCTGCAAAATAGCTGGATAAAATTCCGTATTGTCTGGTAGGTAACGAGTCTGGACTGGATCAAATCTTGTCAGGTTCAGATTAGAGTTGACCCTATCTTTAGGGTCACATTTTCCAATCCTCACACCACTCTACAAGCTTCAGTGTGCATGAAATTATAAAACATGGAGCATGAGAAAATATCTCCTAGGTTGTTTTTGAGGCAAGAGAGCCCAGAGAAATAAAGTGATTTTCAGCCCTTTGAGTTTTATTACTTTCTGAAGAAAGAAAATTCGGTTAGGGTCAGTTTTCAAGTTTAACAGTTCATCAGCCCATAATTGCACTCATTACTACTGTAGCCAGCTTTATATTGGAGTTTGATTAATAACTATATGCACTTCAGGAATGCTTTCCATTAAGTGGCACTAATTATACTTTAACTGCTGTTCAACAACCAAGCAAGTGTAACTACAATGTCATTTTTATGAAGCTAGATTTGCTCAGAAGGGTACTTGGATGATGCTAATATGGGAATGTAGTAACTGAAAGTGTCTGGTGCCATAGTTACTCTTACTTTAAATCTTACAGACATTAAACCAAGGCATTCTGAGGTTCTTATGGTAGGAGAAGCTTTTGATATGGACTCAGTGAAAGTCTTTGAAATGTAATGAATAAGCTTTATCTGCTTGGAACTACTTTGGGTACTAAGAGGCCCAGTTATTGAATATAAGAGCATAGGATTTAATCGGAAGACTGGGCTCAAATCTTCAGTTTACCTATTTATTACTTTGATCCTGGGCAAAGTATTTAACTTCTCTGAAATTACCACATATGTGTAATGATGCCTGCTCCTGTATTTGTGACATTAGGATTAAATGAGATACTGTCTGTGCAGATGCCTAATTTAGTGGCTGGTTTATAGTAAAGGCTTCCCAATGTTTCATAAAGGCACGCCCTCCTCATTCTTTCCATCATTCAGTAGTAGGTAATGGACCATTGCCACCTCAATAAGCTTTCTACTTTAATTAAGATTATATAAATATAAATACTTTAAAAATGTGTACATGAGTAGGGAGGAAAAGTGTAAAAGTCTAACAGGAAAGAATGCAAATTAATCACCATTGCATTAAGAAACCAAAGAAACTATAGGAAGGAGGGGGAGAGTGTAAATTTCATTCACAAAGTCGGGTATTACGCAGAAGGACAATAATCCATATTTAGCAAGGCTGGGGGCAAACATTTCAGCCAGATCTCAGGGAGGAATAAATGCTAGAAATAATGAAGCAACTTGGAGTGGAAAAATTGCACAAGAAAGTGAACTTCTATTACTTGAGTGGTTGGGTTTTTTTGTACTACTTCTGGTTCTTCTGGTAATCATTACATTTTTTCTTAACCCCAAAAATGTTGCTGAAAAAAAAAAGAATTAGAACCTGTATAGAATAAATGATTGCATTTCCCAGAGTGGGAGATAGATAGGATTTTTTTTTTTTTTTTTGAAGAGGAACCACAGGGAATGGGCAGTGTTCCAGTGTCTATAGCAGTACGGTTTGCAGATAATGTATTTAAGAGTGAGTGGTGACAGGCCAACTGAATTAGAATTCTTGCAGGGAATCACAAATATTTGTTGGAGAGCTCAGATGATCAAAGTAAAATCAAAATATCTTTATAAACTGATATGTCTTCTGAATATTTCCTTCATTTGAACACCGCTACTTTTTCATTTCTAAAAAATCACCTTATGTGGTCAAAAGGTACAAACTTCCAGTTATAAGATAAGTAAGTGCTAGGGTTGTAACATACAGCACAATGACTAGAGTTAACCATGCTGTATGATATATAGGAAAGTTGTTAAGAGAATAAATCCTAGAAGTTCTCATCACAAGGAAAATAATGTTTTCTTTTTATTGTATGTATATGAGATGATGTATGTTAGTTGAACCTATTATGGTAATTATTTCACAATACATATAAATCAGAGCATTATACTGTACATCTTGAATTTATACTGTGATATATTTCAATTATTTTGCAATAAAACTGGAAAAAATAAAAAGGAATTTAAAAAATAATTTAAAAAACCACCTTATCAAAATTAGCTCAAAAATATATCCTGGGACTTGGTATGAAGGGTGATGTACAGGAAACATGGAGAAAAATAACTTAGATATAATGGTGTCTCAGTAGCTCTGGGTTATTGGAATATTACACAAATGAAAAAGAGAAAGAAATAAAAGAACAAAGAGAAGAAATCTCAAATGATATTTCTCTTTTAAACTATGTGCCCTTTCATCTCATTTTCTAATGAAATGAGTTATTGCTAAAGCCCAAGTATATCATGCAATAATTTAGCAACTAATCTTTATGACACAATCAGTTGAAAGACTAGGATCTATTGAGTTAATGCCAAGAGACAAGGAGACTTGAGTGTAATGAAAAATCTTAAAGGTTGGTGAGCTTGCTGACAGGAATGGGCCCTTTCTGAATGCCAGCATCTGTGATTAATAGCTGGTGAGCATCAGTAATTAAACATTTGGCTCTGATTTTCTGGATTGTAACAAACTCAACTTTTACTTAAACTTGTTGAAAGGGTTTTCATATTTCCCTTCAAATAAGATTTTTGTGAACTTCCATTTATCTAAACATATTGAACTATGAGAAAATTACAGGCTCCCATAACATTCATATTTGATGGGAAAGTCGCACCAACAATGAGTGGAACCACCAATTGATAAAGAAGACTCAACACTATCTCCAGCCAAAGAGGTACTCAGATCACTGATATTTCATGTGAAATATTTAATCCTCATTCTATTTTTAGTTATCTCTAAATATATTGAAATATGGTATTGTACAGAATTGTGACTATTTAAAAATAATGAGCTTAGTGTTTCCACTTATATAGGCATGTATTAATTCACAGTATATATTAATTTACAGTAATTGTAAAGAAAAAAATAAACTTCATTAGTGTTAACTAACTAGAAATAAGTTTATGTAAATCTATTTAAAATATTTAATTCTTCATTAAAATATGAACTGTAGTTTTTGGGAAAACTGAGGCCTGAAGAGTTTCTATTGAAGAGTGAGGTGGCAGCAAACCTAATATGTGATATTGAATGGAACAGAACACAAAGGATAAAGGTTTATCAATTCAGAGTACAGCATAAATTAATTAATTATGGTTACTTTATCCACTGGTTATGATCAGCCTAACATAGGTTCTTTAAAATTTTAAAAGAAGAATAAATATTTAATTATAGTTAGTAAGGATTCTATGAAAAATCTACTTGTTTTTGGTATAGAAAAACTATATAGGGTCGTTTAACATTGAAAACACAACCTTTTCCTTGTGAAAACATTTGTTTGTTGATAAATGCATTTGAATTTTGTTAAACACAAAACAGATCTACCAGTTTCAGATTTTGGTACATCTGATAGCATGACACAATAACATATCTTGGGTACCTGTAAACACAAGTTATTAAAATTTTCTAAAAGCAAAGAGTTGTTCATTGCTATCTAACTCTCTGGAAAAAACAAGAATATAAAACACTGTTTCATGTTTCATGTCCATAATAACCACATGGAAGTTAAATGGCAAATATCTCACACAGTTACAAGAATGAAGCTTCTATATGGTCAATTGTTTGCCTCAACCAGGATGACCTTCTAATGGCTGCATCAAGGAACGTCTAGAAAGAGGACTTGTTTTATATCAACTTGAGAATGTTAGTGCTTAATAACTTTTCCCAGAGTGATAAATAAATTTTATTTTAGATTGACCTTGAAATTATTTGCATGTTCAGGTTAAATTATCTCTATTGAATAATACCATTTATAATTCGGTATCACTTTATTTGCCTTAAATTTTCCTATAACTAGTAACTAGGAAACCCTAAAGCCAATAATTTGAAGTTTTATTGTAAAGTCCATGTGCATCCTAAATGTACTATACATAACTGTGTAGACTTTGCTAATTCTCCACGTTGAAGTTAGGACTCCAACAAGTTCTGTTCATTTTAACACTTGCTCACTTTCACTTCTCCATCTTTATCAAAACAACTTTGTAGCTCTTGGGGCAGAATTCTACTTTATTGGGCATTTGTAATAAAGCTTTTCTTTAATTCTCAATATGTTCTCAAGGGGTGTAGCATGTTTGATTTGAAAATTCTAACAGACAATCTAAACATTTAAAAAATATCTAAAAAAAGCGTTGAAAAATTCTCTCAGATCCTTATCTGGTTTGTACTTGGGAGTCTAGTTTTTCAATTGCTTTTCCCCACATACACATCACCGTCTATTCATTTCTTGATATGTTTATTTGTAAAATAAGGTAGACTTAGTATTTTACTATCCAATCCAATACAAACTCAACACACACACACACACACACACACACACACACCCCATACTTTTTAACATGTATTATACTTTGGAAATTATTTATTATATATTCATGCACTGTATTTATGCCATCAATTTTTATTTTTTCAAGAATCAATAATTATCTATATTTACAAATATCATTCACAATTCCTGTAGGTTATCAGAATTGATTCAAGCCTGTATCTGAATTGTTAGAGTTGTTTGAAACATGGAGGTCAGAGAATAACAAAGGTCTGACAACAAAACAGATTTTCCATTTACACATATGCATGTGTGCTCATACAGACACAAACACACACATCCACGTACACAACTTTGAGCATATTTAGCTGAATACCTCTGCATCTATATATTTTTGGGTGTTTCTGCAATTAAAAATTCCTTAAAAATTTTTTTTCCTATGGTCTATGCTCCCAAGATATCCAGGATGAGGTCTATAGAAAAATATGAATGGCTCATACCTTATTTCTTTTTTAAATACATTTTTTTCATTTATTAGTGAAAATAACAGCTATTTGCCTCCGTGTGTGCGTGTGTGTGTGTGTGTGTGTGCGCACGTGTGCATGTGGGTAACCATAGAGAGCAAAACACAAGCTTTATTTTTCTTTAGTTTTCTTACTGACGGGTAGATTCATATCTATTTTAAAATAGAAAAATTAGCACCACTGTGAAGATATTCGTATATCTAGATAGAAATCCTTTTTACTTCTATTGTAATTCTAATATGAAAATTGAAAAGCCAAAAAAAAAACAGCAGGATTTTAGTTCTGAGGAACTAAACAGTCAAAAAGAACCACAAAATCACTTGAATGTCAAAACTGTACTGTGCAAGTCTTATTCTTAGCCACCAGTAGGTTCTCCAGTCCATATTTTGGTCTATCTACCAAACATTTCTTATATATAATCTTTCATATTTTCCTAGCCTCTTCTGTCTCTTATTTTAGTTGCTGCTGAGACAATCCAGCTGTGCCTAGGGTTCAACCAACTTTGCAATGGCATAACCCAAGACTGCCTCACCACATGTTTGTGCTGCATGCCTTAAGCCTTATGCCTATAGCTTCTTGATTCACACCAAAGCATGAGACATCTTAGGGCCCCTCAGTGTCCATACATGCACAAGCTGGACGTATGTGAGTTAAAACCCTGTGGGCTGAACCAAGGAGATAGGAGGTCTGTGAAGTGACCTATGGGATACAGGAGGCGATTAATGCATTTTCTCCCTCTTTTTAATATAGACCATACTGAGAAGCAGTTGTTTATATGGCCTTTTGGAAGAGGGTCTCAGTGAAATCCATCAAGAGGTTGCACTTGACACAATGGCAGTTGCCAGCTAAACAACACATCATTTTACTGGTAATTTCTCTTCCTGCCTCACTTCTGATTTCCCTCACTCCCTTTCCCTGGGATTAAACTCGAAGCTCCACTTTCCAGAGAGTTCAGATTAAAACTGGTGTTAGGAATAGCCCTCAAAGACAAAACTCATAGGTCTATTGGCAATAAAGATTCATTTGCTGATGGTAAGCTAGATGATGATATGTTATGGTGTATAGTAGCTTTGCAATTTCTAAGGATTTGTTTTGCAGTTAAATAAGGTAAGGTTCAGATAGAAGGTAAGTTGCTGCATTTTACAATGGCGTTGCTCTTTAATGGTATGGGGCAAAAATAATCATAAGAATTGTGCAGTGGGCTGGCTTTTATTAACAGCACTGGGATCTGTGACAGAAGAAAATAATAGACTAAAGAGAACCAAATGCCTACTGAAGCCCAAGAGCCTCTATTGCATCTTTTTAGAAACTCCCTTATTCTGTAACCAAAACGCAGACTGCACCAAATATACATCCTAAACAGGTCTCCATGTCAAAATCAGGTCTCTAATAGAAAAAGACAGGGACTCCAAGATTTATCATGGGGCCATTTGATTGGGCAAGACTCAGACCTTGGATAGCATTGTCCTTAAAGTCCTGGCTATATTCACCTCCCTTATACGTATAGCTACTGTGAAAATAACCAAAGGAGGGAATCTTTACTGTTTATTTACAGAAGGGCTGTTCTTGAGTAGGTAACCAGAATTGTACCCAGTGCATCTGTGGAATGTATGCCCCCAGAAAGAAGCATCTTCCTTGAATCTATAGTAACAAAATGAAAAGCATAAGAAATGAATACAGAGCAGTTGTGATGGTTAATTTTACGCATCGACTTGACTGGGCACCAGGGTGCCCAGACATATTTAGTCAAATGTTATCCTGAGTGTGTCTGTGGCAGTATTTCTGGATGAAATTAACAAATCAGTTGGTAAACTGAGTAAAGCAGATTGCTCTTCCTAATGCGAGTAGGCCCCATCCAATCATTTGAAGGCCTGAATAGATCAAGAAGACTGATATGCCTTTGGGTATCAGGGAACTTCCTCCTGCCTAACTGCCTTGATGTGGAACATGGGTTTTTTTTCCTGCCTTTGGGCTCAAATGGAGATACCGACTGAAACATCATCATCCTCTAAGCTGCTCAAGCCAAATACTGCGTATTGACATCCCTGGCTCTTGTTTCCCTCGTTCTCATAACTAGTTAGTCAGCAAGCCTGGTTGATTCTATCTCCTATATATATATCCTGAATCAATTTACTTCTATTGTCCTATCTTTTGAGTTCAAGCTACCTTCATCTCCAACCTGACTTTCCACAGTACACTGCTACCTAGTTGCCCCTACTTCTATTCTTACACTATCAATCTATTCTCCATTGAGCAGTAAAATATTAAAATATATATATATATATATATATATATATATATATAATATTCCATCTCATTCCACTGCATTAAATTCACAGTGCTTTCCCATCACATGTGAAGTACATTTTGAATGCCTTACTCTGGCTTTCCAAGCTCTTCATGGTTGGCTAGCACATGCCCTGTCCCAATTTCCCTCCACTATGACACTTGCTCGGTACTCTTGAGCCACACTGGATTTCTATCTGTTCCTTGACCATGGTGAAATTACTCGTGCCTTAGGGTCCTCTACTTCTTCCTTGCTCTTGCATGACTTCTAATCATGCAGATACCAGCTTAAATGTCTCCACCTTAATGCAGCTTTTCTTGACCACTCAATATAAAATAGCTATCCTGGCAGCTGCTATCAATCTTTACTGAATCTTTACGGAGAAAGTGTCAAAATGCTAATTAAGGCTTGGCTGGAGAAGGATGTGGTCAGAGGTGTGACAGATAAATTCTAGGGCAGGACAGTTTAGCGGAGCACAGATTTTAAAAAGTAAACAGCAGTTAGTCTATTAAAAAAATAACTGTTTTTTTGTCTTCAGAGACCTTTGGACAACAACTAGGTTAAAAAAGGGGAAGACAAACAGTAAGTAAATGGAGGACACAGGGAGGGGGTACAGATATTGTGTGTGGATTTTATGAGTATTGCTAACAGAATAAACATTTTCAGCAAGAACTGCAATGTTCAGAGACAATCTTTGGGATCAAGAGATGACTTGTAGTTTTCTGCTTATTTAATAATTTTATTACTTGAAAGCCTTTACTATCTAAATACTACATTGGCTGGAAAGAAATTGGTGTAAAAAAGGATGTTAAGGACATTATTAATAAATGATATGTAAGCTGATTTAAAATTTTCTTAAATACTGGTTGAACTCTTTTATACTACTCAAACTAATGCTAGCCACATGGTCTAACTCCATTACAATGCAGTGTAACTGTAACAGTAGTCAATTATTTATGAATCAGTGGAAACATCTGGAAGCTTGACCTCCTTTTGCTATTAAAAGGACTTGGAGCATTTGCTGTATTTCACTATTAGTGCCACTTCAGTGGCATCTTAGACTGAGATAGTGAGGTGGCTTGGCCCGAGAGCTCTAACTGGACTGATTTCCTTCTGACTCATAACGTCAGCTGGCTGTGAAGGGATTGAGTTTTCTAGGCACTGACACCTACGTCTATCTCATTGATACAGTGCCCTGCTAACTAATGCTCAAACACAGTGGAAAACATGTTAGTCTAGCATTATATAGTACACTGTGTAAGAATCAAACAGAATAAGCTAATTTATTTTTCTGGACCAGTCTTACATTCATGTTTTTTAGTATTTCCAATCTTTTCATTTTTTTGACTTATGTATGTATATATACACAGACAGACACATAATTAGATGTTCACATAATTAGATGTCCCTCATCTGTATCTAAGAATACAATGACCTTACCCACAGGTAGAATTTATTTTAGCCAGTTAAAAAAAGAATGCTTCTGTTTTATATCAAATATATTTCCAATGTACTTTGCATGGAAAGTAGTGATGAAGAAAGTTTATGTTCACAAGTGAACTTGCAGTTCTATCTCTGACGAGACAGAGAATATGCAACTAAGCAGATGTATTCTACTTAGTTGGATAATCCCAAACTGTAGACAGTATATGATTTGTATTTGGCTTTGTTACTGTTCTGCCAACAGACTTCCATCCTAATTCATTTTGCTTAGGCTTATTTTTGTTCATGGGATACTTATTGTGAATATTCCCTGTTTCTGACACAGTATCAGATACTGGGAGATAAAAATGATGATTGTAATGGATTTCAATGGATTTCAATGTTTTTACGTAGTTTAAAACAACCCAGAGAAGCACAGCACCAAGGTGAAATGTTTAGAGAACCTAAATGGGATATGAGTAGTTGTCCCAAGATTAAAAAACATATGCAAACAAATAAACAATAAAAAACAAATTGCCAGTTTAATACCTAATCTGATTAGCTTGCAAAACTCCTATATTTTCTTATCAGGGTGGCTCAATAGCAACATTGAAAGGACTGAGGTGAAAAAACGGAACAAGTGATGTGAGTCCTTAGAAGGGACCATGTAAGGAACAGATTTGGAAAACAAGTCTTTTTAATTTCAATAGAAAACAAATGTTTGGGGAGGTATAAACACTTCAATTGTGGACATGGAAAAACTGTGAACCTTGGAAGACTGAGCATATTTTGTCCCTTGAAATCACGGGAAAATACACATATCTAGCACCTGTCTCAATCCCCTATCCATTCCTGGCAGCTTCTTGTGGTCTGGTTGCTGTGCTTTGTGCCTTATTACCCCACCACTCTGGCAACTGATGATTGGATCAGCAATTTGACTCTAACACCATCTTAGACAGAAGATAGTGAGGTGGCTTGGCCCGAGAGCTCTAACAAGCAAATGCTCCCTAAACTGAGTGTGGTTGACTGACCCACCACCCCATTTCCCTTGGAGGGTTTGCATGGGAGATATAAAGATAGAGGCAGCAGCTGGCAACAGCAGATTAATACAAAAGTCGAGAGTTATATTGAAACAGGCAGTATGCCACCAGCCAGGGGAATCCACGTGGTGAGAAGACAGAAGGCAATAAAATCTGGCAGGTGGTAGAGCAATAAGCAAGCAAGAGGCAGGAAATAGAGAAAAAGAGGTTAGACTAATGTTATTGGGTAGAGGCAGGAGCACTAGCAGCAGAAACAAAGAATAGTTGAATCATCTTAACTGCAAGACTCTGGAGCTCTGAAGGCTAAACCTCAAGCATCCACTGGCAAAGCAGGTGGTACCAACTTTAATTAAGAAGTAAGCATGAAAAGGAAATCATAAACAAGACGAAAAGACAACCCTCAGAATGGGAGAAAATATTTGCAAATGAAGCAACTGACAGAGGATTAATCTCCAAAATTTACAAGCAGCTCATGCAGCTCAATATCAAAAAAACAAACAACCCAATACAAAAATGGGCAGAAGCCCTAAACAGACATTTCTCCAAAGAAGACATACAGATCGCCAACAAACACATGAAAGAATGCTCAGCATCACTAATCATTAGAGAAATGTAAATCAAAACTACAATGAGATATCATCTCACACTGGTCAGAATGGGCATCATCAAAAAATCTACAAACAATAAATGCTGGAGAGGGTGTGGAGAAAAGGGAACCCTCTTGCACTCTTGGTGGGAATGTAAATTGATACAGCCACTGTGGAGAACAGTATGGAGGTTCCTTAAAAAACTAAAAATAGAACTACCATACGACCCAGCAATCCCACTACTGGGCATATGCCCTGAGAAAACCATAATTCAGAAAGAGTCATGTACCAAAATGTTCATTGCAGCTCTATTTACAATAGCCAGGACATGGAAGCAACCTGAGTGTCCATCAACAGATGAATGGATAAAGAAGATGTGGCACATATATACAATGGAATATTACTCACCCACAAAAAGAGACGAAATTGAGTTATTTGTAGTGAGGTGGATGGACCTAGAGTCTGTCATACAGAGTGAAGTAAGTCAGAAAGAGGAAAACAAATACCGTACGCTAACACATATATATGGAATCTAAAAAAAAAAAAATGGTCATGAAGAACTAGGGTTAAGACAGGAATAAAGATACAGACCTACTAGAGAATAGACTTGAGGATATGGGGAGGGGGAAAGGTAAGCTGGGACAAAGTGAGAGTGTGGCATGGACATATATACACTACCAAAAGTAAAATAGATAGCTAGTGGGAAGCAGCCGCACAGCACAGGGATATCAGCTTGGTGTTTTGTGACCACCTAGAGGGGTGGGATAGGGAGGGTGGGAGGGAGGGAGACGCAAGAGGGAAGAGATATGGGAACATATGTATATGTATAACTGATTCACTTTGTTATAAAGCAGAAAATAACACACCATTCTAAAGCAATTATACTCCAATAAAAATGTTAAAAAAAAAAGTAACCATGAGGTGTGATTACCATACTCAGTATTTCTACAGAAATAAAAGCCTCATATAGTCTTTCTCCCATAGTAGGCCCAAACACTTAAGAGAAACAGATCTTTGAATAAAAGTTACATCACATGGGAAAATGGGTCTCCTAAATAGGATAAACTTTTCTTTACAATTAATTACATCCGCAAAACTTCTATTTGTACAAATAATCTTTGGCCAGAACATTGACAAATTATCAGGATTTCTTAAGTGTTCTTGTCTTTAGATTCAAAGAAATTGGGTAACAAAGGACCCATGAGGTCAAGTGGTAATCGTAATTCTGAATATGGAATCATCTTATTCAATTCCTTTTCCCTTCAGGGGAAAGAAAGACCCCAAATGGTCCTAGGCGTTTTGCTTGGTGAGTAGTATATCTCAGTGAAAATGGCTAGAAAGCAAATTTATTCTTTCATGGTAAAATCAATATTCCATTTAAAAAAATAAACTTCATGACTGTGGAACAATGTTACTCAAAGTCAGCATCAGGGAGGAAGAGATACACGTAGGATTACTGTTTCACATGGGGGTACACCCTGAGAGAAGTGGGATGTTGGAAGGAAGAAGCCCATTTCCTTCGTGGGATTCACTGTAAACCATCCAAATGTTTTTCTCTTTTTCGTCTTTCATGGTATCAAATAGAGTTGGGTTATGCCACATTTCTCATCTTCTATCTTTAAAAAAACAAATTGTCACAGTTTCACAACCTGGCCCAACCCTTACTATCTTTAATAGGAGAAAGTGAGGCCCTGCATACTTAGGACTGGGTTTCAAGCAGGTAAGAGAACACTAGAGCTCCTATTTTATCCTAATAGCATCTTTCTTTCTTTTTGAGCCCTAACTACAGTACGGCTAGAATGGTTTCTTCTTATCTTGATATTCCTTGGTTTCTCTCATTAAGCACCAATTAACTGACAGGCACCTGTTTTCTGCAATCTGTAAGACTCTTAAGAAAAAGGGTGAAAACAAAGATTCAAACCATTTTAGGATATAGAGGAAGGAAACTAATGACTGTTTGCTTTCACTTTCTAAGTAATGTAGGAGGCAAAGTTAACCACACAGAAATAAAAAGTTGGGATAGAAATGGGTAGTAAAGTTTGGAATTGCTACTGTGAAAATATGGCAGGGAATCAACTACAGATGAATAAGAAAATTGCAATAAGGGTCCAAGAGGTGATGGATAGCATGTCTTATTACAGTGATTTGTACAGTTTTTTCCTCAAGTCATGGCCAAATGTCCTTTGGCAGAAGTCCGTGTTTGAGGATGGGAAAATTTACATGTTTATTTTCAGTAACCTTGAACTGAAGTTTACATTTCCTTCTATTGTGATTATAGGCCACAAACCACGTTAGTATTAGTAGTTCTTGTAACATTTTACCCAATTGAAATATTAGATATTTTCATATCATATTAGAGTTATAGTATCTCAAAGTATCATCTATTATAATCCAATGGTATTGCTTTTTATTTAATGTGTTATTACATAAGAACACATATTGCAATTTCAATTTTTTTATAATTATATTTCAATATAATTGGCTTCCTGTGTATTCTATAACTTTTTTAAGACTTTAAAGTACTTTTAGAAGGGTTCTGTGCTGTTCATAGGCTTCATAAAGTTACCAAAGGCCTTCATGTCATGTAAAAAGTTAAGCATGCCTGTTTTTTGCTGTGTCAATATTTGTCACATGTTATATATCACTTAAGACTGAAAAGGAATAGGATAAAATTGGAATGAAATATTGTTATTGAAATGGGCAGAAAATATAAGCAATTACCTAGGTTCAGCAGCTAATATGAGATGCTGCTTTTTATGTCAAAATTTTAATATTATGACTTAAGTGGTATTTTTCTTTTACAAATGCCCAGGACTTTCTGTTACAGTCAATTAAACCTGTCTCATTAATCCTCTCGAATCTTCAGTTAGAATGCACACATAATGTAGCATTGATATTTTAACATTGTATGTCCAACAGCATGACTTAAGGCTGATGAAGGCTTTCTATATAGGTACTTTATTTGCTGAATATCCATGGCTGCCATTTACAAGTCTGTGGTTGCTTGCATCAGGGATTTTTGCAGGTTAATATTGATTGCCTATCTTTGATTTGTTACTGATTGATAAATCATTTCCTAAATGAGGTGACTGAAGAAGGCTGACAATTTAGCTTCAAAGCAAGGATTACAATTCTGTAATGGATATCTGCTCCTTCCGGCATTCACCACATCAATGCACCTCCCCCATCATTTTTGTAGGAAAGCAATTAACCTTCTATTTTGTCAAAATATTCCCCCTACTCTTAATTCTTATGATTCACTTGGGATTGGTCCTTTCCCCAGATTCTGGGGTGAGCGTGTAACTCAGGCCAATCAGAGCATTCTGTTCTTTTTTGCACAGTGATTGTCATAGACAGAGGCATAAATGATTGAGGCAAATAAGACTCATTTTGAGGGACATTCATTGGAACTCTTGGGAAAAAAATGGGGCTGTTGAGAGCGTGCATTAAGCCTGGAGCAGCTGGCAGCCATCTTTCCACTATGACAGCAGAGTCTGAAACAGAATGGAAGCTATAGAGAAAAGCATTCCTTGGGAATGTAAGAGCCATAGTCATTCTGGTGACCTAATTAGAGCCTTGGATCTAGCTGTGCCTAAAGTCAGCATGTGGGTTTTCATTTCTGTGCACCTATCTATGTGAATCTATATTCAGCAAGTCACTTTGAGGCTCAGTTGCTTGGAACAAAAAGTGTCTGGACTAACATAGATGTTTTTGCTAAATTCCAAATTCTAATTAGTCTGGAAAGTTCTTATTAACTATGAAATACTTATTAGTGATGCATGAATTAGTCAAAATAAGAATAGCAACAAAGGACAATTATTTCATACTTTAAAAAAATCTTGCTTTAAATTAAACCAGGACCAAGTATGGAAGGAATAAAACAAGTAGGATATTTCAGGTGATCAATAAATTGTATGAGTTAATTATTTGAGGGGATTCTGCATTTATCATCCAAGATGCCATAATTTATAAACTGGCATGCTTTGAGCATTTGCACACTTTGAAGTCAGGGAATCTAATCAATCTTCCTCCTAGATTTGTATTCCTATAGAAATGATGGCCTGTTCTAGGGCAGGCAGTATCGCCTGGCCTATTGTACTGAAGAATAAATGAGTAAGAGTCTTGATTACCTTACAAATAAATCTGGTTAACAGTTATATTAATTAAAATGCCTGGTTCTGCGGCTATTCTGAACTATTTATACGTGATTTAATTCATATCAGCAGCTATTTTGTATTTAATGCAAACTAATGGGTTTTATGTAAATGGAGCATGTGGCAGTCTATTTAAAAAACAAATTATCTCTAGTTTCATTTGAGTTATTTTAATTAAATTTAGAGTGTGTGTGTGGTGGGGGGCTGAAGGGGAAAGGGATGTGTTATATATGAAGTGATGATTAAATCCAGTTTAAGTCTACAGAATAAGAAACAAGTAATTTTCTCAACAGACACATTGGCCCTTTCATAAAGTTTCAAGTAGTCAAGAGGGTTAGTATACAGAAAAGCCTCTAAGATTCTAGATGGCATAACTATCTTAAGATCATGCTTTTACATTATAAACTACAAGTACTTATAAGTGCTTGTGGAAATACATCTCTTTAAACATTTTTTAATTTGCCTGGAAATTATTTTATGCCTTAAGTACTCATAATAAGTATCTATGTGCATTTTTTTCCCTTTCTTTGATTTGGAAATTTTGAAACCATCCTTTAAATTGGTTAACTAATGTTTCTTTACTTGGTTTTTTGTCAATAGCTTAAACCTATGGAATCATTTTTAACTGTAATAAAGCTTTCCCCAACCTGTAGTTCATTTTTTGCTCATTCATCTTTGATCTTTTTATTTCTTTCAAAGGGCAATTTTTTCTCTCTTATTTCCTTAATTTTGATATGTACTCTGGAGTTAAAGAGGATTTTGGCATAGTTTCTGCTATTTAGTCCTAGTGTAGAACCATCTCTCAGCTTGTGCAATTTGGTTAACTTCGAAGTTGCTACAATTCCCGTTCCTTTTCTTGCATCATGATAACTTTTTTATGTTTCTCTTTCCAGCCAGATCATACTTTTTTTAAGAACAAGAACTAATTTTTTCATTTCCACACAATGCATGTGATTTTGTTGCATGTAGTAAGTGTTCAGTGAGTGTTTCTTGAATATATCCTTGAAAAAGAATCATTCAAACCACTGAATGACAAGTCTTCCAAAGTCTCCACTTTCAACAAAAAGCAAAATATAACTCTCCTCCTTCTGATGCTATTCGTTACAGGATAAAAACAAAACTCAACAATCTAGTTTTCCAGACCTAATGCCCCAAATTATCTCAAAAATTCACAAACCATTACCTCTAAGAAGTTGTACTCGTGTAACAGTAGCAATGAAGGATCACCTGCTGGCTTCTGGAATTGGGAAGGCCTCCAAGGGGAGGCAATGATTGATCTCAGGCTTAAAGGAATTTTCTAGGGAAACAGGGGAAATAATGGGTTTCCATGATGCAGAACAGCACATGTATTCCTCACGTAATATGGTACAGCATTGATCCTAAAGAACACTCTGTGGAGTGGCATTGAACTCTTTCCTTAAGAAAATACATTAAATCATCATCTACCTTAAAACTTTTTCCAATTTTACATTTGTAAAATTTGTAGCCATTCTTTTTTTATTGTAGCCATTCTTAAGATACCCTGGATGCCCCCCCCTCGAATATTCTAAGATTACCTAAAACTATAATGTCAAAGATTAAAATAAATTTTAGAATCAATGTATTTATCCTCAATTATAGAATATTGTCACAAGCTTGTACAGGAAAAGACGATCAATTTTTAAACTTCACATTTCCTTGTCACCAGAGACAGAAAGAGCAAATCCAAACAATTGTTTGCGGATGTTAATCCTTGTCAGATTGATTAGCTGACAGCTTCTCCAATTTCACTGGTTGTCTTGGGAGCCTTGACTTTCCCACAGAGCAGATACAATGACTTCTGCTTTAATTCAACTGCCGCCAATCTGGAGCCACACACAATTCAACTCCACCAGAGGAACTTTAACAGATATAATTCGCCATATTAGAAATGAAAGAACATTCACTCAGTCAAAGTGATTGGAAATCCATTTTTCTTTTTTTTACAATCCAGTTAGATTCTAACAAATTATTTAATTAATTTAATCATAACTCACTTCGGGAACATCTAACTATTCAGATGGTATAGTAAATGCTTTGTTCGGTACTGTGAAGTAACAGATGCACCAGAATAGGGTGGTCTCATTCATTCTTCAAAAGCAGGCAGACAGTGGAAAGCTGGTATGGTGTATAGGAGCCACCTCATTTCAAAGTGCATATGCAAATTGTAGTTTATACAAAAGATACCTCAAAGGATGTGGTTCAAGGAAGAGACAGGAGGGTGAGAAAATGTACTTCAGAGAACATATTGCTATATCCTTTTTCTAAAGCAAAAAAGTAAGTTACTAAGATAGCATTATTTGTGTAGTTGCCAAATCCCTCTTCTCCTACCCCCCTCCCTTTCAGGCCTTCCTCTTCTCTCAATTTAGCTACATTAGCTGTCTACATTGATTCAATTGACAGGTGATTTATCAGGCGAGCATTTCGTCTCCTTACAAAGGCAAAACATGCCCTGTTCCTGGGTGCTACAAGGGGGAACAGACAAATATTCCTTTGATGCTACAAGGACACCAGACTGATAAAATTTGCTCCTGCATTGAACTTTACATGGAGGTAGAGTGCTTTAACTTTTAAAAGTCTGTTCTGTAACTCTCAGCATAACTGATGACCCTCGCTGATATGCACGTTTCAAATGCAGATATACCTCTTTTTTTTTTCCCTTTGATTCTAGGTCCAAAATTTTCACCTTCTACACACATACACCCTGCTGTCTCAAACTGACAAAACCTTTTTACTTGCTGAGTCACTCAGTCCATCCAGCTATTTATTCTTCTACCTATCCATATGCAGTGGGATGGAAAAATATTGCTATTTAAACCAAGGTCACCTGCATTTGCTGAGTGGGATGATTTATAATTGAGAGAAGATTCTTTGTTTAGAAAAGTACGATAGTGCTTATTCCCCTTACTTGAGTGGGACAGATAAGAAGAAGATGCATAAGAAAATGAGAAGAAGCTGGAGTTTTTCAAAGGCACTTCAGGAATTAAGGAAGGAAATAGCAGCACGCCACTTCACAGGTGAGTGATTTGTGCAGTAGTAGCACAGAGCCCTGCATTCAGAAGGGTGCCATGCTTGGTTTAATGTTCTACTGTCACTATCTTGAAATCCTAAATAATGTTTGAACAAGGGACTTGCATTTTTATATAACATTGGAACTGCAAATTATGTAGTCAGTCCTGGAGAGCAACACTCCATTTTCTTTAATTTAGCCCAAATCTTGAGTTAAATATAGTGAAGTATTGTCAATCAAGTGTCTTAGGTTTATTTCCAGGTGTGATCCATTATACCAAATATTGTGTAAAGCCATTTAATAGCAGTAATGACTCCGTATCCTATAGCCCTGAGTTTTTGGATGCTAGGGATGCTTTATTCCATAGGCTTGAGGTTAATTTACAAAATTAGCATTTATTTAATTAGATTAAAACTTTTTTTCCCTTCTTTTATGAGTGTGTGTCCTGTGCTTTTTCTAGGAAACTGAGTTTCATAATGAGGGTTCTTAGGGCATGGGCTAATGTAACACAGACTACCTTAAACCTCAGCTTTATTTTTTAATTTATTTTTTAAAGCTGAATGTTCCCTTTGGGCGAATATGAAGGAGGCTTGGGTAGGCACGACTGTAGTGACCTTGTGGAAGGTTACCTCTCTGCCTTTAGGCTGAGAAAGTTAGTCTTTAAATATAAGGCCCTGAATGCCAGATATTCTCCTTACCAGATTTTCTTAAAAATAAGCAATAAAGTTTGTCAAATCCTGGCTAATGGGAGCAGAGGGGAAAGGCCTGTTGGAGGTTTTGAGGATAGGTTTTCTTTAGAGAGGAAACACATCCATACTGCTTGCCTTTGGATATGGTTGCATGAACACATGGTGCAAAGAGCTACAGCAGACATCTTGTGACAATGCAGGAAAAACCAGGAAAATGGAAAAGAGGAAAGATGGGGAGCACGTGGGACATGGTTATTGCTGACTTAACCAACACAGAAAACACCTGCCTCCAGAACTCATAAATTTAAGCCAGCGGTTCTCAAAATGTGGTCCTTGAACCAGCAATGTCAGTAATACCAGGAAATTTGTTAGAAAGGAGAATTCCCGCACCCACCCCCCCAAAATTTGCTGAATTAGAAACACTGGGTATGGGACCAAGCATTCGTTGTTTTAACAAGCCCTCTTGGTAATTCTGATGCACATTAAAGTTCAAGAACTACTGCTTTAAGTTACATTTTGTCAGCTACTAACGAGAGTCACCATGCTGGACATTTTGTCAGCTATTCTTTTCACTGTAATTCATATAATCTCAATTTTATGATGAGAGATTGAGACACTGTAAAATTATTATTTTTAGAAGGTTGTATTTTCTTCTAATATTAGTTTTTGGCAACACACAGATTCCAGCAGTTAGAACTGAACTTAGTATTTAGTTAATAAAAATAGTTTAAGAACTTATGCCCCGTGTTCACTATAGCATTAATTACAAAAGCCAAGATATGGAAGCAACCTAAGTGTCCATCAGTGGATGAATGGATTAAAATGATGTGTTATATATATCCAATCAAATACTATTCAGTCATAAAAAAAGAATGAAATCTTGTCATTTGCAATAGCACAGATGGACCTGAAGGGCATTATGCTAAGTGAAATAAGTCAGACAGAGAAACACAAACACTGTATGATCTCACTTGTACTGCAGAAGCTTAAAAACAAAACAAACCAAGCTCATAGATACAGAATAGATTGGTGGGTTCCAGAGTGGAGGAAAGTGGGGGTGGGTAAAGTGGTGTCAAAAGGTGCAAACTTCCAGGGCTTCCCTGGTGGTGCAGTGGTTAAGAATCTGCCTGTCAATGCAGGGGTTGCGGGTTCAAGCCCTGGCCTGGGAAGATCCCACATCCTGCGGAGCAACTAAGCCTGTGCGCCACAACTACTGAGTCTGCGCTCTAGAACCCGCGAGCCACAACTACTGTGCCCACATGCCACAACTACTGAAGCCTGCACCCCGTGCTCTGCAACAAGAGAAGCCACTGCAAGGAGAAGCCCGCGCATCGCAAGGAAGAGTACCCTCACTCACTGCAGCTAGAGAAAGCCCGTGCAAAGCAACGAAGACCCAATGCAGTCATAAATAAATAAAGTACATACAAAACCATATAATAATTTTTTAAAAAGGTGCAAACTTCCAGTTATAAATAAGTCGTGTGGATGTAATGTCCAGCATGGTGACTCTAGTTAATAATACTGTACAGCATATTTAAAAGTTGCTAAGAGAGTAAATCTCGAAAGTCCTCATCACAGAAGAAAAAAAAAAAATTGTAACTATATATGGTAAGGGATGGTAACGAGACTCATTGTGCAGATCATTTTGCAGTGTATACAAATATCGAATCTTTATGCTGTACACCTGAAACTAATATGATGTTCTAAGTCAATTATACCTCAATTGAAAAAAGAAAGCTTGTCACTTTGCTGGTAACATCCATCTGTGAGAATCATCAACATCAGATATGAAGTTGATTTGATATATTATTATTTGTCTCGTTTTCAAAATTGTTAGTTACATCTTTGCTGCTACTTGAGGATTACTTTTTATCTCAATGGGAAAAATCAGAATAAATAGAAATATTAGTTGTAACAATGTATGAAATTTGATATGAGCAATCTCTTTGTACACCAATAAAACCATCATTAGATCTGGACGTAACATTCCTGAACTGACTCTAACAGTAGTTTGTCACTTCCCAGTATCACTCACACATTCTTGCTTAGTATCTTTGCATACTCTGCTGTCAGCTTACTCTGCTTCAACCATAGCTCAACCTATGTCTTCTATGTAAGATTCCTCATTGGTTCACCTCTGCCTACAGAAGTCTTCAAAGTAGAGACATGTACACTCTAGATGTTTTCAAGATGATAAACTGAGGCATGGGAAGAACTAGTAAAACTTATTTTTTTATCCACTAATAGGAAACAAATCTTTACTAATAATGTAAACATATGGATCGACACTCATATACAAGTGGTCAATTTTCCAGTACATCATATATCATATACAATTTGAGAGCTATCTTGAAGAAAGAATGAAAGTGACACATTGGATAGAGGGGAACAGCTGAATCTCATTTTTTAATTTATATTTTGCGCTGTCAGCATAATGTTATTAATGCAGTTTATTTGTGCTAGACTTTGTGGAGTTATTGACTATATTACCATTTTAACTACATGAGCTTTCACAAATTAAGGTAGTAAGATAATCCTAAAAAGAAGTTGCAGGTTGAACAATCATAAATAATGTAAATATTGGTGAAAAAAGTGATGTTGGTTCTTTCCATTTTATTCATGGGCATTTTGTCAGGCTTGCTACAACATAAAAACAAGTATGTTCTAATATGGCACAATGAGAAGTTACCAAGTATTTATTAAAATAATCAAGATTATTTGGAAAATGGATTTATAATAACTATTTTTAGTGATGTCCCTTACTCTAAACTGATATTTGCCTATAGATATCAGCTAATGATAGTTATAGCTAGCTCTATAACCATCTATTATGCACACTACACACACAGTGCTATTTTATTTTTTACTTGTTTCTAAAATTTTTTGGTGCTCCTGATTTTATTCTCATTTATTTATTTATTTTGTAACTGATAGAGGGTATTTAGTCAAAAAAGTGTGTAGGCTCTTGACTCATAGAATGAGGTAAAAATTCCTTGCTTTTCATACTCGGGCTTTTGGCATCTGAGCCCACACTGCTTTTCAGTCATAATTTGCCTTTACTCTTCCCTCACACTTTGTATGCTTCTGCTGCAGGGAAGGAGCTGTTTGCTTTTCTCCATGTCCAACTCTACACCCTTTCTCAAACTAATCTCAGCCAGGAGTCATTTCACCTTCTCTGAATCATCATAATGAAAGTTGATACTTCATAGCCTTTTGAGTTCTCTGAGGGCAGAATTCATCACCTGATTCATTTTACATCCCCTGTAATGCACAGGATATGCATTCCAAGAAAATGTGTTAGAAGGAAGGAAGACAGGAAAGAAGAAATATCAACTGTGTGAGCAAAAAAATAGTCCTTCACCTTTCCTGTCTGAAGGTTCAGGCTGATGGGGAGTTACCAAGCTATTCAAATTAATTCCTTTCATTATCTCATTTTGAAAGTGTACTTCTTTTTACACAATGTTTCATGACTAGAGCAAGTTTAAAATATTACTGGGCTGCTGTCTTTCTGTCATGTAGTGACATGTGAAATATTACTTTATTTATAAGGCTGTCCCCATATGACAGAAACTACTGAACTACAGCCAACACAAAAGCCTTAGAGGCAGGAGTATGTGGGGTGTGGACTTTTTACACCATCTGACCTAGGTGACAGTCCCAGCCCTGTTGCTTACTCAGTGTGCACATGCCATCGTTCTCTACTCTTTGTTCTCTAAAGATCTCATCTTTTTTTTTTTTTTGCGGTACGCGGGCCTCTCACTGTTTTGGCCGCTCCCGTTGTGGAGCACAGGCTCCGGACACGCAGGCTCAGCGGCCAAGGCTCACGGGCCCAACCGCTCCGCAGCATGTGGGATCTTCCCGGACCGGGGCACAAACCCCTGTCCCCTGCATCGGCAGGTGGACTCTCAACCACTGCGCCACCAGGGAAGCCCCTAAATCCTTTTCCATAATCAAAGTTACTAATCCTACAGCTTAAGTCTCATATTCACCAGATTGACCATTTAACATTCTGGGAAGTAGAAGAGAAAGTTTACATACTTGCAAACAATAGGAGTTATAGTCAAAAGAGAACAATAAAAATAAGGGAATAGTATCAAATAAATAATAAAAGAAATTCCTCAGATCTGAAAGACACCAGTCCTCAGATCAAGTTTCCTTTGAATGTCCAATAAAATGAAGAAAACACATCAAGGCATATTATTGTGTAACTTCAGTACACTAGACTAAAGAGGCATTTCTTAAAGATTCAAAATGTTGTATGAGTGGAAAACTGGTTCATTAAAAATGATAGGAAATCAAAATGTCATTCATACCTCAATGCTAACCCATACCCTAGAAATCCTTGAAACAATTCCTCTAAATTCTAAGAAAAGACGGTTTTCATCCTATAATACTATAGTCTGGCTAAATGTCAATCAATTGTGAGAGGAGTATAAACACAATCTCAAAAAGGTAAGGACTCAGTAATTTAGCTCTTATGTAATCTGCCTTAGGTAGGTTCTAGATAACGTACCTAAGAAAAATAAATGATAAACCTATACATGCACAAAAAAAGCATGCTATCCAGGAAAATGGCTACCCAATACAGGAGAATGAAAAACCGAAATTCCAAGTAACAGCTGTGTTTCATGCCCAGAAATAAGTAATCCTTCATTTTAGAGCAGGTGGTTAGAGGGCTGTGTGGAAGAACCTCAAATTTTCTAAAGTATTCGGGTATTTTGGAAAATTATTACTAAGCATTTGATAGCTTTGATGGAGCATTTGAACAAATACCAACAATAGATGCATAAACCCCAAAGAAAAATTTGAAAAACAGAAATGTATTCTAAGGAAAAAATGTTGTATTGAGAAAGAAACATAAACTGCTTGGCATAGCAGTGAATAAATAATCTTTACAATAGTGTAATTATATAAAAATTGACTAATGATTTAACCAAACATAATACTGCAATGTTGGAATGCTGTGGGAGAGAAATTTGGGAATGGTGGTAGCAGAATAAGAGAATTTAAGTCTCAAATACTAAAATAGGAAGTCAAGAGTTTCTGCCCAAAATAAAGACCTACAATTTTTAAGTATTTTAAGTATTCATTTAAGATGAATACCAAAGAAGCAGTTAATAGATTAGCTGTCCAGGGAGCCATTAGGGGAGAGAATTCTGGAATTGATAGTCTGGAGTAGGCTTCCTCCTTTTCTCCCTCTTTTCCCCCTACTCCCCACTTGCAACCTACATGCTTTCCTGACATCATCAGGCAACTACAAATGCCTGAAGTACCTCTGCATGAGAACTTTGGCTTTGTTGAAGTTTGCAGTATTAGGTTCTCTTCTATTTGAACCTAATAGTGATATGACCAGTGGGGTTGGAGACCAGGGATGATACGCTGAGGGCAGCAGATCACAGGAAAATCTTTGCTTAAGCCATTGTGGACCCAAGGGGCAGCTGGATGTTGAGCTGTGTTAGTGTACTGGATATCAAAGATTCCCAGAGGGCTGGGAGACAGCTGAGCCAGTGGGCTGAGTTTCCTCTACCCATGAAGCCATGAGAGTATGGGGAGACTGGAAAACAGATGGTTTCTTATAGAGACCTGTGTCTTTCGGATGGGGGAGGGCTATGGATGACATTTTACCTTTCAACAGCTTTAGGAGTCCCATCATTTAGGATATTACAACAATGAAATCTAAACCCAATTGAGCTTACATGGAAAAGCAGCCACCCATTTGAGGAGCCTAACAGAGGTAGAACAATCAGTTTGAAAGACCTAGGTACAAGCCTAATGAAATAGAATGCCTGAGGAGATATCTGGATAGCTGAATTAATATAGCCATTTGGAAAAACCCAAATGCACCACCAGCAATACTGTCAGGAAATTATAAATATGATTTGGGATTAAAAAATAGTTTGAGTCAAATCAGTACATATGATCATTGCTGATACTCAGTTTAATGTCCTTGGCAAGAGAGCCCCCAAGATTCTCAGAGCAGAAACAGGTGACATACACCATTTCTGCTTACAGCTCATTGACTAGACCAGTGTCATGATCCTACTGAACTGCTGGGGGAGGGAAGTATAGATCCTGCCATGTGCCTGGAGAGAAGAAAGAAGGTCCTATGGATGAACAATGAAAGTTGCCAACTCCAGCTGAGGTCAGAGAAAAGATTCAACTAAAATGCAAACGAACAGAAACCCCCAAAAGGACATATTAGTGAACAATGGATAGTAATGTAAAGATATAGATAACAATACAGAGATAGAAATATATTGATCAAGGATAGGCTGGCAATACATAACACAAGTGCTAAATAAGATCATTTAAAACAGAAGAGATATTTTGTGAGAGAAAGTCTAACTACACAATTCCCTTACAAACCCTACCAGTGTGGGGTTGGAGAGGAAGGAAATAAAAATGTTCCAAAGATTTCACTCATCATGGGGAGGGAAAAATGGGGAAAAAAGAGAAGAAACCCTATTTTAAAGGTTTTATTTTATGGGAGGTGGGAGTAAAGCAAAAGAAGATGAGAATTAGAAATCATTGTGAGAGAGGCAGTGAGTTTTAGTGAGGGAATAGTTGGTAATATAATAGAATAAATAATAATAGATTTGAATATGTGTGTTTAAGAAAGTAACGAGAGGGATCATAGCTAAAGGAAGGCAAAATATAAAATCTTCAAACTAATTGGGAGAAATTTAGAATGGAAATCAATAAAATAGCTAAAATCATTCTAGGTCAGGTAGAATGAACAAAATCAGATATATTAATTACATTAAATGAGAATAGACTGAAACTATCCATTAAAAGACAGACACAGATTAGAATAGAAAGAAAACACAGATATATGCTGTTTCCAAAGAAAACACTTAAAATCATGATAATAAGAAGAAGAAGAAGAAGAAGAAAAAGAAGGAGGAGGAAGAGAAGAAGAAGAAGGGGAAAACAAAGGTGGAGACAAAGAGATACCAAGTATCTGAAACCAAAAGAAAATAAAAACGGTAAACTTATTGTCTAACAAGGTGGGATTTAAAATTAATAGCACTAAAGAGGATTAAGAGTGACACCATACGTGTTAAAAAATATGAATGAAGAAGACATAATAGATATAAATATATCTGAAACAAATAGTGTAGCAGCTAAAGACAAAAGAAAAAGTATTAGATTTTAAGAGTGAGAAATACATAAAATTTAAAAAACTGCAAAATACTAGAAGATTTTATTAGCTTTATCTCAGCATTACACAGAAGTAGTAGGTAAGATTTGAAAGTGGCTGCTTTCTTAAGAAGGACTGGGGTTTGTGAGAGGATAGGAGAGAACTTTAGCTATATAGATATATGACTTTCAGTACTATTTTGATTTTTAAATTATAATTATACATTTGATAAACCTAAGTATTAATATGAATTATGTCTGTGTAATAATCACTTCTCAGAATGACAGGAGAATTATAAGAGAATATTGCTTATGATAATGCTGCATATTCACTGGACAGTGAGTATTAAAATCCATGCCATCCTCTGAGTGGAGTGATCTGTTAACTTTTTCTTCATTCATGTTTAAATTGCAAATAAATATATAGACTTTACAAAAGAAAATAATTAAAATTATGGACATTTCATAAAAGTTTGTGTTAAGTTTATTCCAAATGAGCAATAAAGGTTAAAATCATGTTACACCTATGACAAACCATTAAGCAATTGTCTTTAAAAGAATCTCATGTCGAGAGAAAAAAAATTTTCTTTCCTTGATAAAGGAATATACAATTTCTTTTACTTTAAAACTGTCTTTTATGTTTGATTTAAATTTTCATGTCTTAGGGGAGGTTCTTAAAATCTATGTGGGCATTAATGAAATTCTAAAACTGTTTCTCATCACTGCATGCTATTTTGTCATGCTTCTTTTAAAGCAACTAACATTTCCCAGAAGTAAACCAAGTTGCTGCAAAATGATGAATTGAGAGAAGACCTAGAACATTTTTTTGGTCTTCTTGCCAGGCACATTTTAATTAAAACTTTAAAAACATTCTTTTTATGAGATATGTGGATGAATTCATGGGGATTTAATTTGATTCTTATTTCCCTTTATGACTTTCTCTTTCAAAATTCTTTTTTAAAAATGTGATTTTTATCAAATTCAGACTGACTTAATGAGGATGTTAATTGGAATTATGTTAAATTGGAGGAAATTATCATATTCATAACTCATTATTCCCATCAAGAACTTTCTGTATCTCTTATACTGTCAAACCTGATTTTATCTTTCTTAGCAAAATTTGATACTTTTCTCTATACATTATTCAAATATTTTTGTTTATTTAATTTCTATTTTAAGTTATCTTTTTAATTATATTTTATGAATTGTTATTGCTACTTTATTAGTTATATCTTGGATTTGTCATATTAGTTTTTCTGTCCATTACCTTAATAAACTTACTTTTTAAATCTAATTTTATTTTAGTATGTTTTCTTAGGTCTTCTATATAGATCATTAACCTTAAAAAAATAATAATTTTGACTTTACAAAATTTCTATCTATTTCTATTTCTTGTCTTATTGCATAGGATAGAATGAGGTTAAATAGTAATTAGCACAGCAGGCATCCTTATTATAAAACTTAAAAATATATTATTGGAAAAGCCTCTAATGCTTGCTCATTAATGTGTAGTTGTTTGTTCATTTAAAGTAGATAGCGTAATTTTAAGGGAGTGCCCACCTATCGCTATTTTACTAAGAATCTTTCTTGGGATGGTGGTCCCAAGTTTCATCAAATATCTTTTGGATCTTTTGGGATGATCACATATTTTTTCATCTAGGGTCTATTTATGTTATGATTTATACAAAAATATTTTTGTGTTTTGGGGAAAACCCTATTTGGTTGTGGTGGATTAAGTTTTAACAAATTACTGAATTCAATTTGTAGTATTTTATTTGGCATTTTTACATATAATTTATGTTTCATTTTATAATATTTTATTTGTGCTACCTTGTATATTTTTTTTAATACCAGGGAGAATACACAATATTTAATCCCACTATATAGTCTGAAAGAGATTATGAGGAGTGGGAATTATTCAGTGTTTAATATTCATGTGAATTCACCAGAAAATATATATGAACAAAGATATTATTTTAGGATAATTGTTTCTTAGATTGTCTAGTTCTATTGTCATTGGCCTAATTAGATTTTCCAATTCTTGAAATAATTATGGGAATTCTGATTTTGTCAGAAAATCCATTAGACTAGGATGTAAAATATATCAACATAAGCTCATGGATACTAGCATTTCATAACTTTAGAATGTTTCTCCAATTGTTGTTATCTCATTTCTTATTTTTATATGTTTTTTAAAGAAGATGTTTAAATTGTTATATTTATGAATGGTATATGAATATAATAGCTTTATTGTTACTAATTAGTTGCTTAAATGAATTAAGTTGCTTAAATAATTTTAAAGTTTTATTTCCTTGTTCACTTATATTTTTGTTATTAAATTCTGGACTTACTGTGTTATGGTATAAAAATGTGGTCACATGTTTTATATACTTTGTACTCATTGAGTTTTACCTCTGTGAACAATGTCATAAATTTTAAAAATTGTTTCATATAATTGAAAAGTTGTGTATTCTCTATTTATGGGATGTATATGTATTATCAGTTAAATTTATTGTCCATATTATTTCATTTGTTTTTGTGTGTTTTTCTATATATTTTGTCTTCTTTATTTGACTGATTATATGGGTTTAAAAATTGCTATAATTACTTTAAAAATTTGCTTTTGCAAATATTAAATATCTTTTTTAAAGTAATATGATTTATTTATTATTTTTTTTAAAGTAATATTATTTAAACCACTGACCTCTAAGAGAACATAGTTTATTCTCATATGTCTATTGGAAGTGTAATATAAAGCAAATCTCAGATGACAACTGTTGGAAAGGTAGAAAGGCCATAGTAAGTTGTAATTAATACCATCAACATTAAAACATAAATGAGATCAATTCAATCAGTATAAATGTCCAAAAAACAAGCATTTTGAAAAAATTAGGTAAAATGCATTTAATATGAAAAATTACAAAATTAATAACATTTTACTTGGCCCTAAAAACAATTAGTTTCTAAGTGGAAATAATTAAAATGGTGTTTATATTTTGGAATCCATTAAAATCAAAAGTCCAAATTAAAATGTAAGAGTCAAATAAAAAATTGAATTATTTTCTACATATGCTTCTACAATTTAATTTTTCTGCTCTAAAGTTACGTTAAATATTTGCTGAGGATTCAATTTTTTCTGATAAAGAATGAAAAATTTACCAATTTTCAAAAGTTTCAGAGCATATTTAAAGAGAGAGAAAAAAAATAAAGAGAGAATGATATTTAAAAGAAAGAATAATGTGAAATATAGTGGTATACCTAATCTTTAGTATCTTAGAGTAATGAGATGGTGTTGAGAAAATTGGACAGTCACATGAAAAAGAATGAAACTGGACCACTAACTATACCATTCACAAAAGTTAACTCAAAATAGATTAAAGACTTGAACGTCAGACTTGAAACCATAAAACTGCTAGAAAAGAACATAGGAGGTAAGCTCCTTAGCATAGGTCTTGGCAATGATTTTTTTTGAATCATCAAAAGTAAAAGTAACAAAAGCAAAAATAAACAGGTGAGACTATGTCAGACTAAAAAGCTTCCACACAGCAAAGGACACCATGAAAAAAATAAAAAGGCTGCCTACTGAATGGGAGAAAATATTTACAAATCATATATATGATAAGGGGTTAATATGTAAAATGTAAAAGAACTTAATCAACTCAATAGCACAAAGGTAAACAATCTGACTTAAAAATGGACAGAATATCTGAAGAGACATTTTTCTGAAGAAGGCATTACAGTTGGCCAACAGGTACATGGAACAGATACTCAACATCACTAATCACCAGGGAAATGGAAATCAAAACTACAGTGAGATATCATCTCACACCTGTTAGAATCATTATTTTCAAAAAGACAAGAAATGACAAGTGTTGGCGCAGATGTGAGGAAAATGGAACCCTTGTGCACTGTTAGTGGGAATGTACATTGGTACAGCCATGTACCATATTTAACACTATGGAGGTTCCTGTTAACATCAAAAACAAATGTACACCAGCCTTTAAAACTCCTTGAGCAGACAAAACTGGTTTAGTTATACAAGCAAAACTCAATTTATCTTATTTTGTAAGACTAACTTGACCTGGGTCATTTCTTGCTTATGTCTCTAGAAATCATAAGCAAAACTTAAACTGTTTCCCAAGGTTGATTGATATGAGGTAACCACTAACCAATTCTCTATCATTGAAGAAAATTCTCACATTACAACTAGTCACTGTGAAGAATAAAGTCACTGCTTTCTCACTATATAAGCTGCTTTATGACAATATACCCCTGTGCCTCATTCCATGTTTTGGTTTGAGAGTTTCTGGTTTGCAAACTGTATTCTTAATGTGTGCACAATAAACTTTTACTAATTATTACTTTGGTGATTCATTGGTTTTACTTCTGTTATTTCTGAACTTTTGACGTTCCTCAAAAAATAGAACTACCATATTATCCAGCAATTTCACTTCTGGGTATTTATCTAAAGGAAACAAAAATACTAAAATAACTTGAAAAGATACATGCACTCCATGTTACTGCAGCAGCATTTAAAATAGATAAGATATGGAAACAACCTGTGCCCACTGAAGGGTGAATTGATAAAGATGTGAGATACACACACACACACACACACACACACACACACACACACACACACAGGAATATTATTCAGCCATAAAAAGAGGGAAATCTTGCAATTTGCAACAACGTGGATGGATCTAAAGGGCATTATGCTCAGTGAAATAAGTTAGAGAAAAAGAAATACTGTATGACTTCTGTTACATATGGAATCTAATGCTGTCTCCCCCAGACTGAACTCATAGATGCAAAGAGCAAATTGGTGGTTGCCAGAGGCAGGGATGGGGTGGGAGAAATGGATAAACAGGGTCAAAGTTTAAAAAAATAAAAATGTAAATGAATTTTCCTTAAATGAATTGCCAAACTCCTATTCTTTGCTTTGAGACTCAAATATTTATGTGGGAGAATAAATCAATTTTCATCGTTTAGTTAATATTACTTTTACAAGAAGGAAGTTTACTAACTTAGTGGAACAAATTCTCCCACTGGCTAAGAAAATAATTCAAAATTGCTGCATGTTATAGACATCTCTTTTAATTGCCATTTATTTTCTTAAAGTGGTATTTTAGTCATTGCCTCCTTAGATTATAGTTATACAAGTCTGGATATTTACAGGATATATTGAAGGCTCAACCTGATCCACCTTGGAGGAAGAAAAAGAAATATTGGTAGAGTAACTACATAATAAGAATTCACTTTCACCATGTCCATCTTAACTCTTGTAGAGTAATGAACATTTGAAGAGCTCTTGTGTCAACTTCATAGCTCTTGCCCTTACCAACTATTTCAGTCATGCTGCATTAGTTCTGTGCCAATGTTTTGCACAGGTTAAACTGACTGCACCTAGTCAGTTATTTGCACCCCCTGGACCTTTCTCTTTCTGCCCTGGGGCTTTTTTGAATACACCGTATAGGAAGCCAGCTGGGAAGCCTGCAGAAATTGCTTGATCCCCCTGCATGCACTGCTTGGAAATGTGGGAGAGTTAAAACTCCATAGTGCAACACTTTATCAATGGGGAATAGGAGCCAACGGATTGATGAACACTTCTTTCACTTGTCCCCTAGGTGGATAGTTGTAAGGTACATTTTATAAAACTCGTTAGAAAGTTCTGGTGGCAGCAAATGCTGAGTCACCCTTAGCTGTAACCAGTGTGATAACCATCCTTGCATTAGTGAGAGAGAGAGAGAGAGAGAGAGAGAGAGAGAGAGAGAGAGAGAGGAGGTGGTAGCAGAGAAAGAGAGAATAATGTTGAAAACAGAGATATACCTCATCTTCAGTATCTTAGAGTAATGAGATGACAGTTTGCATGCTCTCTGAGCTAAAAGATCTTTCTCCCAATCGTTTTTCTACATTTTACTGGTAATTTGCTTTTCGTCTGAATGACATTAAACTTTTTCGTTGGAAGACTGATTTAGTTGTGCCACAAAGTAAAAGCCTGCTTATTTGGTTACATTTGATGCTGACCAAATGTTCTTTTAAAAACTAATTCTCACATCTGCGAACTAAATTCTATCATACATCAAATTAAATGTTAGGACTATTTCTTGCCATCTGTATTCTGTAAACTCTTTGAATGATAATTTACCATGATTATACAGAATATATTTTTTAGATGAGAAATCTATTTTGTTTAATCGGTGATGGATTTGGATATGTTATCATGCTAATTATGAAGTTTTAGAGTTTAAAAAAAATCAAGTGTGGTTGTCACTTCTCCCTGGGCACAGAAAAAAATTACACCTTCCAACACCTTGCCGTCAGGTGAGACCATGTAATTAGGTCTGGTCAATAAAAGTGTTAAAATGATGTGCGCCACTACCAGGGCAATGAAATTAAAAGCCTCTTAGTGATTAGCTCGTGTCTTCCCTTCCTTCCTGTGGTTCCTGTCTTCCCTTCCTTCCTGTGGTGGTTGTGGAGATCCTGAGCTGAGATGTCAGAATCACAGGATTAAAGCCCCCTGGATATATGAGTCACTGCATGGTTGACTGATGCCCTGGGAAGTAGCCTGGACTCAAATGGACTTTACATGGATGAAGAATAAACTTTTGTTGTCTTAAACTACTGAGATTTTTAGGTTATTTGTTACTTCAGCATAGAACCTTCTGACAAATACATAGAGAAATCTGCCAACTTCAGCTTTTATTTCCCAGTAGGGAGTTTATGAATGTATGTGCTATACTTATTGCTATTCAGATACTATTTTGATTGAATCTGCCTTTAAAAAAATGTGCATCTCAATGTACATATTATGATAATTTAATAATTTATCTTCATATATATTATATTTATCTAAAATATACTTTATACCTAATGTTTCTATTCACTTTACTGCTATCAATATGTAAGTGCATGGTGGCAATTATATTTGACCCAGAAATGTTGAACTCATCCATTTTATTTGTAACACTTGTCTTAGGACATGATTGATTATGTGAAATGTGCTCCACCCGTTGAATTTTGTTGTTATATTTTGTACTTGTCACATAGAATGCTTAACATGAAATATTTATGTCTCCAAAGGAGCCTTAAATATGCTCCTCAGCATTTGAAGTAGACAATGGTGGTAGTAAATATTTATTAATTGTAAAATATGACACCAAAATTTATGAGATGGACTACAGGCACATGGAATTTCCATACTGAATGCCAGTGTACACATTGATGTGTAATGGATAGTAGGGCTGACATCTCTGAAAATGACTGTAAGCTCTTTTGAGAAAAGATTCTATAAATATATTGAAAGACATTACTTAGCCTTTTTTCCCTCTGTTTTTTTTCTTTTTTCTCAAAATTTGGGGCATAGAGACATAAAGACTTTCTCTCCATTGTGCTCTCGTCCCTTGTGCCTACGACATCATTCACACATATATTTAACTATTATTGAGTACCTACTCTGTGCTAGGTATTGCTCTAGGTGATGAGGAAGAACATTTGAAAAACATTTTCCTGCTGTCATAGAATATTTACTTTAAAAGAGGCAATCAATAAGATAAATATACGTGATGATTTCATAGAGTAATAACTGCTACAAAGTTGATGTGTTATGGGGAATGATCAAAGAAGATGTCTCAGGGGAAGTAATATGTTTTTTTCCAGTCTTCTTTTTTTCACAGTTTTATTGAGAAATAATTGACATACATTACTGTACAAGCTTAAGGTGTACAGCATGATGATTTAATGGGAAGGTGCTATTTGAACTGAGATCCTAATGATGAGATCCAATCCCTGTAAAAATCAGATCTTTATTTTGGTGTTCATGGACATCTAAATAAAACAGTGTAATAACTATCAACTGACATTGTCTGATTTAAATCCTCTATGTGGAGGTACTACCCTATACTATTACCTTTTCCTTTAGGATTAAGGAACTGAAAATGTGTTCCAGCAGTTATTCTTGGTAATAATTTCCAATTTATTATTTTTTTTTTTTTGCGGTACGCGGGCCTCTCACTGTTATGGCCTCTCCCGTTGTGGAGCACAGGTTCCGGACGCGCAGGCTCAGCGGCCATGGCTCACGGGCCCAGCCACTCCGCGGCATGTGGGATCTTCCCGGACTGAGGCATGAACCTGTGTGTCCTGCATTGGCAGGCGGACTCTCAACCACTGTGCCACCAGGGAAGCTCTAATTTCCAATTTTTGATGCAGGAATCATCAACTCTAGGGATCAGATCCATTTATTTTTGCATAGTTCTCTCCATCTTTCAATGAGCCTATTAATGTGTCAAGTTTTACATCTATATCACATTCAGTTTTTTTGCTAATGTTGTCATATTTATTAATATTTTTCTTAATCACTTGGAGAACTACAGTGCCTTCCATATGCTTACCCAAAACCACTGGTTCCACTTCAATTTATTTCTTACATTGTAACTAAATTAAATCCTTTAAAATGTCAATCTTATTACCATCCCTACCCCATACACACATATCTGAGATTCTCTACTACCTTCTTCTTGCTCTTTGAATGAAGCCACCAGATCCTAGTGGGCCCTGGAAGCCCTACATGATCCTTTCAGGAATTCCTGCCTGCCTTGGTCCCTCTAGAACATATTTAGAAATTGGTTAACTTTCTTTCATGTACTGTGTCCCACCCAGCCACAATGTCTTGCATATGATGCTCCATCTAGAAGGTTCTTAACTCATCTCATTTCCTAACAATTTCTTTACAGTTTTCACATTCTGAATTATTTTAAATGTTAGGAAACATATGTAGTAATAAAGCAAACATTATTGTTTAGACATTACTTATTGGATTAAATATTTTGTCAAATTTGTTTCTGAATTTTTAAAACATTGAATGTATTATAGAAACACTGAAAGTATAAGTTGTGTATCTATTATTTCATTGTCTTCCTTCCTAACTCCAAATCAACCACTATTTTCAATCTGATATATTCTCATTAGTGATTTTACAGCAACGAGTTCCCCTCTTTATACAATTACAGTCTCTGTCTGAATTTGATAGATAAAAAGAATTTGGATAAAAGTTTAGGGAACAAAGAGTAGCAAATTATCTGAATATTTGGTTCTGAAATTTCAAATAGCAAGCAGTAAGAGTTTATACAGAGAAAGTTTTATAGAAAAATTTATCTGAATCCATCAGTTCCTATGTTTGAAGAGTGAGAGTTTGGATAGTGAGGGATCTTTGAATGTGTGTGTGTGTGTGTGTGTGTAAATTTGCATTTTTTTTGAAATGCACATGAATGAATGAATTCATATGGTTTACATAACTTCTGCTACTTTAGCAACATTATGTTTTCTGTAGAATTATCTATGCTGACCTATTTTATTCACTTTAATTGGTTTATATTTTTGTATGATTATGCCATAATTTAACTATGTATCCTCTCATTCTCTTCCCTGTTTTGGATTTTAAGTAATGGTTCAGTGAACATTTTTCCATACTTTACTTTTGCCTAAGTGTAAGAGTTTTTCTAGGATACATACTTACGAATACAATGGCTGGGTTGAGGGCTTGAACATTGTCAGTTTTACAAGATATTGTCAAATTGCTCTCTAATGTAGATTTACCCAATTCACCCTCCACTTATAGTACATGGGAATGCACAATTCCTTACTTGCTTTCCAAAATTTGGTCATATCAACATATGCTATATGTTTTTATTTCCATTCCCGATAATTAATGAGATTGAGTATTTTTTGTATTTTTATTAGTTAATTTTCTTTTTTTGTGAACTGCCTATTCACGTGTTTTACCCAAAGTTATATGGGGCTATTTTTCTTTTTCATATTAATTTATAGAGATGCTTTACATCTAGATATTAAAATATTGTCATTACATGGGTTTCAAATAACTTCTCCCTATATGTCACTTTTCTTTTAACTTACTTTATGATATCTTTTTCTGAGCAGAAATTTAAAATTTTAATATAATTGAATTTAGCTGTTTTTCACTTACAGATTGCTTTTCCTGTTTCTTCTCCAGAAATCTCTCCTTACCTAAGGTTATAAGAATACTCTTATATACTGTATTCTCAAAATTTTAGAGTTTTCCATAATTATTGTGCTTTAATGTTGTATTCAGATCTGAAATTTATGTTCATATATTATATTATGTGAAATAGGGATATATTTTTATGCTCATAAATAAACAAGTGTCTAAGCATCATCTATTAAGTAGTTTATACTTTCCCCCACTTATTTACAATATCACATCTGTCCTATATCAAGAATTCTACGCTTGATTCCATCAAAAAAATTTATTCCTGTATCAATACTCAACATATTAGAAATTTCTGTATAAAATATGTTTTGATATTTGGTAGAGTAAGTTTTCTTCTTATTCAATAAGTTTTGCTATTCTTGGCCCTTTATTCTTTCGTAAGCATTTTTGAGTTAGGTTATCAAATTGAGCAAAAACCTCTATTTGGATTTTGATGGAAATTACATTGAATCTAGAGATTAATCTGTGGAAAATTTACCTAATTTTGATATGGGATTTTTAGTGCATGGACATTTTTAAAGTTTTGTTTTATGTATTTAAGTCCACTGTTTAATTTTCTCCATAAATTTCTTGCACATGTTTTTTAAAGAAACATTCCTAGGTATCTCATAGTTTTGATTACAATTGGAGGTCATACTGTCTTTTAAAAGGTGTTTTCTAAATTTTTTTTCTGTTGTAAATAAATGTAGTTGCTCTTTATTTACTACTTATTTTTCAGATCTTCACTCACATATGTTACTTTCCAACCCCTCTGGCTTCCTCCATATATTTCCTCACTCTGGGTACCTCTTTTTCATATACTGACACAGATGCTATCTGCCTTTGTTTTTATGTTTACTTTATTAAATGTTATCCCTTCCACTAGACTTTATGTTCTAAGTTACGGAACATGTCTTTTTTTTTTTCATCTTTATATCTCCTATGCCTAATAGTAGTGCTTTGCACATAGCAGATATCTAACTAGTACTTTTTGAGTAAGTGACTATATGAATGAATGGTTGGGTTAGCAGTATCATTTTTTTAAAGCAAGTTATTAATTATGCTTAGATCCTCAGAGTATGAGAGAGATTAAAGGATGTTTCTCTTCAGACATAATAGTTCAGCTCACACTGGAGACAAATCAATCAATGCTAGCAGTTTTTAAAAGATTGGAAATGATCACCATTTAAGACTTGAAATTATGTTTTTACTATCTCCTGTCTGCTGATCATAACAACCCTCTTCAAATAAAACATGAAATAAAGAATTGCAGGGCTTCCCTGGTGGCACAGTGGTTGAGAGTCCGCCTGCCGATGCAGGGGACATGGGTTCGTGCCCCGGTCCGGGAAGATCCCACATGCCGCGGAGAGGCTGGGCCCGTGAGCCATGGCCGCTGAGCCTGCGCGTCTGGAGCCTGTACTCCGCAACGGGAGAGGCCACAACAGTGAGAGGCCCGCGTACCGCAAAAAAAAAAAAAAAAAAAAGAATTGCATAGAAGAGGAGAGAAATAAATGTTGTTCATCATTTTAAGTGTCCTTTAATAGTAAAATGCTGTGGAGTATTTATGTAAATCAGAATGAATAACAAATGAAATTGTTATGATGAAGACTACTAAAAGGAAGGCTCAAGGAATTAATTGTAAACAAAGTACAGCTCTTCACAATGCAACATTTCTTAACTGGGTTGCAGCTTTATGAACTATAAGGAAAAATAGTTTAAATTTAATTTTATACTGATATAGTAACTAAAGTTTTAACAACACTTCTTCCAATTTAGAGTACAAAGGAAGAGGAGCACATTAACTGTTGTCAAGATATTTGTTTACTTTTTCATCTATAGGTTTTCCAAGCAGGAGGAGATTTTGAGCTTAGAAATGACCTTTTTTCCTAACCAAATCTTCTGTTAATAGCACATGAAGGGGAGCAGAATTTTTCCCCGAAATATGTCGCCTTGGTATAGGATTATTTTAGGCTGATCATTTTTAAGAAATAGCAGGCAATGGAAAAGCTCTGAAAACCAGAGCTCTTTGTAAGAGACATTTACTTTTATACGGGAAATCTCCATTTGTAAGAATGCCTTCCTCTCAGGACCAGGAAGAGGAAGATACTGAAACTCTAGAAACTCCTATCAGTGGAGAAGGCTTAGACTTAAATTTGTGGAAAACTATACCTTTGTTTACTGTGCTTTGCCTGATAACCTTCCTCCCCACCCACAAACATTTTTTGTCTTTAGCTGGAGAAGGTATTTAAGGTAGTGGCCTGAGCTATTTCCAGGAGTTACACGGTTTTCCTGGGTATCCCCCATGTATACAGGAGGTTATATGTTATTAAACTTCTATTTGTTTTTCTCCAGTTAAACTGTTTTTTATAACACGATGGGGGGGGCCAAGAACCTAGAAGGGTAAAGGAAAAATTATTTTTCCTCCCCAACACCCATAAAACTAAATATTTGGCATAGATTATATTGATGAGACCAGCTATGTTTTCTGAACCATGCATTTTATTTTCTCTTTTTGTCTAGTTTATATACATTTCCTAGGAGTTTTGGAAAGGTCAAGGAATCTAGGCGAGGAAGAAGTAACTCTCACTTTCCACATGTACCCCTGGATTCATATGCTATGGACTCTTTGCAAATGATCAATGGCATCTTTATGAAAGGTCTCATGAGAAATTCATGACCACGGCTTCAGCCAGGATCAACTATTGAATACACACTTTGTGGGACCCAATGCACCATGAAAACGTGGATCCCTTGTTTAAAAATATTAAAAGAGTTTCAGGAGGTTGACAACAGAGCATTCAACAAATTGTGGAGCCCTTTTGAGTCCCACAGTTCCCTCACTCATGAAGTGGGGGTTTTTCTATCTGCTTTTATAATTCTGATATTGACATAGTGGGGTTAACTTGTGCTTCCTCTTTTTTGAATGGATGCTGATGAAGTGCAGATAAGGAATGGGTGAGCTTCCTGAAAGGGTTTCAGGGGAGCCCTAAAACATTAACTTTAACTGATCATCAACAACATTACTCAGCAATCACTGAGAGCATGCCAGACCTTTCTGAGTAGAGGCAATAGTGACTATCAGTGGCATAATTTCTGTGACCTGAACCATAATTATAAAATAAATTATGAATGTATTTTAATTATAAAATTTATTAATTATAAAATTCCATTTCCCCTTTGTAAAATTTTTAGCAGGAAATAACTGAAAAAAATGGACATTGTCCAGATTAAAAAGACTTTAATCTGAAAAGGTACAATGCAGGTACTATTGTAGCTGATCTCAGCTTCTCTATGCACTGGTATTTTTTTGCTTCAAACTACTTTCCTTTTATTCTGGACCATATCACTATGTCACCTACTACCACTTCAGTAGGAACTGTCATATTTTTCTTTAATTGCTTCTCCCTCCCACTCACATCCCCCCACACCACCACCAAAAAACAAAAGGAAAGCTCTTTTAGAACTGGGCTGCAACGTGCTAAACTATTTTGTAAAGTGCAGGGACAAAAGCAGATGCTCAAAATGGTTGTTTCTGTTGCAGGAGAGTGAGTCCCTTTGAAAAGCAGAAGATAGCTCTATGGTCCTTTGGGCCTGACTTGGGTGACAGCTAGATATGAAAAGTTTAATACAGCAGGTAGAGTATGCTTGACGGGAAGAGGTTACATCATGAATCACAACTGACTAGTTTGTTCCTGGTGATATTCCTCCTCTTAGCAGGGTGCAGGTGGAAAAATGTGTAGCTCTGTAAAGAAGAAATGACAAAAGCAGGGTAGGGCTAATACATGTCCAGAGAGCTTGATCTATGGCATGGCTTCTGTCTCATCAGAAAAACTGAAACAGAAGCTCAATCAGTAGGATGGTTGTGTGAGGAGGCAGAGTGATGGCAGACGGGGGGACAAGAAAAGGTGGAATCAGAGAGAATAGCATGGGAGTTTTAGGCGTTAAGAAGAGGGACCCTCAGAACTAGGAATATTCCATCAACGTTTACAGAGCACTAGCAGGCATTGTGGAGGCAGGTGAGAAAGATACATGACATGCATAGCCTTGCCTTTAGGTGCTCTGGATCTCACAGGCAGAAAAGACACCAACAGTTTCATTATAATAGGATAACAACAGGCTTAGAAGTATACACAGAGTAAGTGTAGCAACACAGTGGGTTGCAACACAGAAATCCTGGGATTTCAAGGACAATGTTTATGACCAAATCTTAAAGAATGAGTGGGAGGTCATTCTAAGTAAACAGAATAGCATAAAAGATGTCAGCAAGGTGTGAATCAGCATGGTGTACCACAGAACTACAGCATTTACTAAACATTAGCTTTCCAGGCAAAGAAAGGTAGGGAATGGAGGGATTAAGTCATGGAAAGACTTGTTTGTCACACTGCTGGGCTCTGACTCCTGATATTTAAGCTATTTTTTTAAAAGGAGGCTGATAAGGCAAAATTGCACTTTACGTTTAATCAAAGGTAAAGAGGGTAATCTGTAGGCAGTGAGATCCCACCAGGACGCTACAGGAATAACCTGGTGAGAATAGCTAGAGGCCTGGACCAGAGGAGTGATAGTAGGACTGGAGAGCAAGGGGCATATCTGAAAGAGATTTAGGCGGTAAATATATGGATTGTTAACCAAACTGGTCTGTGGTTTAATGATGATCTTGAGGAGGAGGAAATAAATAGCTGTACCTGAGTGTCACGGAGAAAGGCAGAAAGTGTGTGAATTTGAGTGGCATGCAGCACGTTACTCAGTGCAGGCTGTTATGCTGCAGTAAAAACAACCAAAACTTTCAGTGACTTAACAGCAAGTTAATTTCTTGCTCATATCCTGCATGGACTGTAAGGGATCTCTGCTCCACACAAGCACTCGGGGATTCATTTGGTACTTGCAGCCGCTGAGTCATGTCCCAACAGCAGAGGGAGGACAGCCTGGAGAACTGTACAGAGACATGTCTCACCTCAGTCATGAAGTAATACACCTTTCGTCTGCTCACATTTCTTTGGTCAGAACTAGTGACACATCCAACTTACAAGCCTGATAAATGTAATCTTCAGCGTTCCCAGAGGTAAAGAAGAACTAAATATTGATGGCAACTAGCGAGTTACAGAGGAATCTAAGGTAACGCTGACCTGTTCTGGTGTGAAGTTATGTCACATAAAACAGGCTAGGCTTGGCATTAGGGAAACATTCAGAGCACTCAGTTTGTGATAACTTGCTCTGTGCCAGGTGCTGTGCTAAACCTGTACATATTAAGAGAATTCAGTAATTTAATCCTCATAACCATACAATAAGCTTACTGACTTTCTGAATTTTAAACTTGGAAGAGAACGTTCAAAAGATTATTCTAAAACAAACCCTTTATTTTGCAGATGAAGAACTGATATCAAGAAGAATGAAATGAAAAGGTACAAACTTCCAGTTATAAAATAAATAAGTCCTGGGGAGAGAGTAGATCTTAAAAATTCTCATCACAAGGAGAAATATTTGTAATTATGTATGGTGATGGATGTTTACTGGGTTTATTATATACATAATATATAATATATACTGAAACTAATATAATGTTATATGTCAATTATACCTCAATTTAAAAAAATACAGAAAACCCCCCAAAAACAAGGATGTTGACAGGCTGACAGACAAAAGTGACCATTCTATGAGCAAGAGACCCAGGCATTTTTATTTATCACAGAGACGCATACAAAAAAGGACAAAATAAGTTAACAAGAAAAAAAAAGTTAAATGATGAGATTCAGATGACATAAAGAATAAGTCACAGAGTTAGGAATCACGCTCAGAATGAACTCCAGAGTGTTTTTCCTCCATCACACTATTCCTCATGCTCCATGGTTTGAGTCCCAAAGATTATATGAAGGCTCTGTGGCATTTCACAGAGCTGGGGAAAATTACTGGTATAAACCTCTCAGTAACGAGTATAAGGACATAACTTAAATCATTACATTTTATCCAATATTGATATAATCTCTATGGTTTACTCAGGAATACATGGCTGGTCATGCAGGTTTTATAGATATCCCAAATGACAATGCATTATTTGTACTGAAAACCTCACGGTTTAGTGGAGTGAAAAAAGGGTGCAGTTTTCCCCCTATTAACCCCCAAAATGCTTATCAACGAGGCCTCTATCTTTATGATTCAGAGATATATTTGGCACTGTCACACCAAATTCTGACTAGTATTCATGACTAGAAGGAAATATAATATTCCTCTGGCCAACTCGCTCATGGCTTACTATGTTCATTTAAACTAAAAATTGCCACACCATGGCATTAACTAACTTCCTGATTCAAAATTCCAAACAAAACTTCAAAACAAAAATGAATTTTAATTACTAAATGCTACAGGAGATTAACTGCATTATTTAAACTGGCACTTAGGTTGAGATCCATAGTCACTGATACAAGTGGAGTAAATGTAAAAGCTAGTTTACTTTTCAGTTGCAGTATTTAACAAATACTATATTAAAGTCTACAAGCAAGAAAGAGACTTAATTCACCAGTGATTTATAAAACAGTTAAGTGATATAGAAACGAGATATAAATTATGAAATTAGACAACAAAGGGCTCTTATGAATGAAGAAATGTTTTTAGAAAAGCATGAGTGAAAGGTAGACGGTACTTCTCAAACTTTGGTGCTTACCTCTGAGGAGTGTTCAGAGGCTATTTAAAGGTACAGGGTTATTATAGACATGGATAAACCTTACATGACTTTTTATGATACAGCAGGAATTATAATGGTAGTGGGTCACTTAGTCTTCTCTGGGGACATGTGTCATCTCTGTCATTAATAGTAGGATAGCAATGAACTCTGAGAAACAGATAGAAAAAATTTATAAATTGGATCAACACAAGTTTGTGGTTTTATCATGTCTTTGGACTTCAGAGTAAAGGACTCAAATTATCCTCCAGCAGGTAAAGAAGGAAAAGACCAAGAATTAATATCTTCCCTTGAACATGAACTGGAAAATAATGTGGATAAATGATGAAAGGTTACATTCAGTTACAAAGCTGGCAGAGCATCTAAGAACCTTCCAGTTTCATATTAGAGAACAGAGGGTTGGCCGAGCCCTAGGCAACAATACTCAAGACACCTGTTGTGATGAGGATTTTAGTCCTGTCTACTCCTACAGAATCTATGTCCTCTGTTTCTCTTGGCATATATTTGAATTGTATACTGAAACTGTGAAATAGAGAGACAGATTTAATAATCATTCCACTTAGTAAGTACAGCTGGGGAAGGTAATTAAACAGGTTTTCTCTTGCCAAAGCGATGTAGCTCAGAGTCTCGGTCACACCACTGGACTGAGATGGAAAGCTAATATTAAACAGGCCTTCTCTAGGCAGGTCCATGTCAGCATTGCTGTTCTTAGCAAGCAGAAGTTATTAAAGGGGCCTTGTCAGGCTGCCAGAGGCTTGCCAAATCTTTAGTCTTAGGAATATTGAATTTATAGGCTGAAAAATGAAAAGGAACTAGACTTATTATCATTATTATTGAGGTGGCTGGTATATAATAAAATATGCTCATTGTGAATCTTTGATATTGTCATGATATGAATAACTAGTCAAATATTGGGGACATAATTTCTCAATTTTCAAAATTTTTAGTTTTCTTTGAATTATGAAAATACACATTTAATTGATGTGAGACATAGTAGTCTAATTGTGTGGAGGTTGAATAGCCACAAAAGACTCATAGGGAGATGAAAATTGATCTTAGTTAAGTAACAGTTTGTTAGGAAAGGGTTTTTTGCTTGTTTGAAAATGGAAAGTCAAAACAATTTAAACATTTTTCATTTAAAAATATATCAAATGTATCTCTAATTCAGTTAATAATTTTTCCTATATTTATTGTACCAGTTATATAACGTTATGTAACAAATTACCCCAAAACTTAGTGTCTTAAAATAGCAAACAACTGTATTATACCTCAAATTTTTCTGGGTCAGGAGCTTGGGTAGGACTTGGTTAGGTAATTCTTCTTCCCCACATTGTGCTGTCCTGGGTCACTTGGTGGTATTTAGCTGATGGCTGCTCTGGTGTAGAGAAGTCCAAGATAGCTGGTGCCTTGGTGGGGACAAGCAGAAGTTTGGGCCTAGCTGTACCTTTTTCCTTTTCCATGGAGTCTCAGGGTTCTTCACAGGGCCATATCAGCACATACTGATTACCCACCACTGGAGCTGAGGTATGCTACTAATTTAGTGATTGCTGATATCAATGATACATCTAATCCTAATTTCAACACGGTGTCTAAACTATAAATGTTCTTCACATATCAAACACAGAAGTTTCAACAAATATTTTTGGACACCTTACTGACATTTCAATCTTGTTCCCTGTCTGGGAAGGCATCAAAGCTAAGTGCAAGTTTTATCACCCTACCCTGTCGTTCCACTTCTAAATGGGCGTGCATGGTGGTGGTCGAGGTGGTAAGCAGAGAAGGGGCTTGGTTGGGGCAGACGTTTCAATGAATTCCCTATATTATGTGTTTTTGTTTGCTTGTTTTTTGGTGCGGTAGGGGAAGAGGGTGGGAGGATTGAAAATTTAGGCATTGAAATGGTGTATTTTTCACATTAAAATAAATTTGCTTTTATTGAAGTTTTTTTTAACTGTTTTAAAACATTTTAAAAAAGATTTCCTAATCAATATGAACTCAAATTGCATGCATCATGCTAAACATAAACATATGGGTAGCTGTGTAATATGAGATATCTACAATTTAAACTAGATGAGAACAATGCAAAAATAAACACAGAACTGGAACTGTTGCATGAATATGTAAAAATAGAGTAAAGACATAACTCTAAATCTATCACATAGACTTAAGAGGAAGTTGAGTTTCAGGGATTTTCACACAACATTAAGCATTAAAATGTATAATATATTTTTAAAAATTTAATTAGTTTACTAAATAAAATTTTTACATGGCCAAAACTTTATAAAATATATTAAATTTAAGTTATAGAGAAAAAAGTCTTTCCCTGCCCCTACTCTCTATCCACCCAGATCTCACCTCAGCCCCACAGAGAGCTAATATCAGCAGGTTCTTTATGCATGTACAGGTAAATATGAATATGTAGTATCATTTTTCTATTTTTTCCTAAATTTAGTGTTCTATACCTGCTATCTAGACCATGATACTTAACAATAAATCTGTCCATATTCACACTTTAAGTGCTTTCTCATTTTATCAGTTGCATATTATTGTATTATATGAATGCACCATAATTTAAGCAGCTCCCTGTTGATCAACACTTATCTTTCTTAAAATTTTTTATCCAGTTAATAACCTGGTAGTTATATTATTTAAAACAAGGGTATATCCATGAAAAATCTTCCAGAAGTAAGATTAACTAGGTCAAACTACATATGCATTTGCAGTTTTCACAGGTATTATCAAATTGATCATCATAAAAACTATGAATGCACACTCACTCCAGAAGTGTATGAGATTGGCTTCTACACAACCTTACTGACAGTGTAAAATGAAATCTTATTCTCTTTTTCAAATCGATAGGCTAAAAAAGTGGCATTTCTGTGTCATTAGTGCATGTTTCTTTTATTATCATTGAGTTTATGCTTTGCTTTTCACATTTAAAAGAACATTTTCTTTCCTGTAAACTGTATGATCATATCCTTTCACCAAAGATCTATTGAGTTATTGTTCTTTTCCTTATTCATATTTCTTACAATATTCTTTAATATTAATATTTAGGAAACTATATGTTAGACTTGAGACATTTTTGACCTGATTTAGCAAATAGTTTCTTCACTTTTTTGTTTTCCTTTTGACTATATTTATATATATTATTTGGCCTTACAGAAGTTCTTTACATTTATGTAGATAAATCTATCCATCTTTTCTTTAATGGTATGTTAATCTATTGTTTAAATATTAGCTTTGTTTGGAATTTATCTTGGTGTCTGGGATGAGGTATGAATACAGCTTACTTTTATCCATTTATTCCAATGCTATTTATTGAAGAATTCATCTTTTCTTCACCAATTTGATATGCTAATTTTTAGCATCTTTCAAATTTTTATATATATTTGTACAGATTTCTTGATGCTTTATTCTGGGCCACTGATCTCTCTTTATTTATGAGCCAGTACCTCACGGTTTTAATGTTGAAGTTTTACTAATATTTATTATAAACATATCATAAGTAAATTGTTATAAGGTTCATATTCTTTATTGTCTTCCTTTTTTAAGAGTTTTGCTCAAAATTTTTCTTTGTATATTTTTCTATTTAAACATTTTAATTAGTTGTGATTATGATTATTAGTTTGTCTAATTTATAATTACTATTTTTATTTAGGTTATATCAAATTTAAAGTTAAGGAGAATTAAAATCTTTTTGATATTGAGCATTCCTATCCAATGACATAGTATGTTGTGACATTTGTTTACGTCTATGCCTTGTCCTTCGATGCTGCTTTAAAGTTTTCTTGAAAGAGATCCTTTTCAACTTTGTTATTGTTAGTCTTTCCTGTTTAACCTTGATATTGTAAATAGGTTTTTTTTCCCTTGAATTACATTTTCTAACTGTTTGTTACTTGCATATATGAAAGCTGCTGGTTTCTGTATATTAGTTTAATATCCCTTTAACTTACTGAATTTTTTGTAAGAATTTTCTAGTTTATTCTCTTGGGTTCTACAGATAAACAATCATATCTTAGAAAATAGTAAAAGTTTTACATGCTTCTTTCAAAATGCTTTACCTCTGATTTCTTCCTCAGTTTAAACTCATTGACTTGTGAGCTGAGACAGATATACTTTTACCATGAATCTATTGACTTCTATCTCATTTGGTATTATTAGGTTGAACAATATTTGATTTCTTTTCTCACCTACAAAAATGACATTCCACATATCTCAACTAAATGTTTATCAAGTGTGGTTGCTAAATTTTTTCAAATGCTTTTTATTGTCTGTGATGGTGATTTATATTACTTATGATAATAGATTTCCTAATTTTGAATCATCATTACATTTGTGTAATAAAACGTAGTCAGGGCTTCCCTGGTGGCACAGTGGTTGAGTCTGCCTGCCGATGCAGGGCACACGGGTTCGTGCCCCGGTCCGGGAAGATCCCACATGCCGCAGAGCGGCTGGGCCCGTGAGCCATGGCCGCTGGGCCTGCGCATCCGGAGCCTGTGCTCCGCAACGGGAGAGGCCACAGCAGTGATAGGCCCGCGTAACGCAAAACAAAGAAACAAAGAAACAAAAACGTAGTCAGTCATGGTAAAATTATCTTTTAATTTTGCTGTATTTTCTTTTTCAGTATTTTATTTAGGATTTTTTTTTTCTTTTTTTTTCTTTTTTTTTGCGGTACGCGGGCCTCTCACTTGTTGTGGCCTCTCCCGTTGCAGAGCACAGGCTCCGGATGCGCAGGCCCAGCGGCCATGGCTCACGGGCCCAGCCGCTCTGCGGCACGTGGGATCCTCCCGGACCGGGGCACGAACCCGTGTCCCCTGCACCGGCAGGCGGACTCTCAACCACTGCGCCACCAGGGAAGCCCGATCATATGATTTTTATTCCTCAATTTGTTAATATGGTTTATCACATTGATTGATTTGCATATATTGAAGAATGCTTGCATTCCTGGGATAAATCCCACTTGATCATGGTGTATGAACCTTTTAACGTGTTGTTGGATTCTGTTTGCTAGTATTTCATTGAGAATTTTTGCATCTATGTTCATCAGTGGTATTGGTCTGTAATTTTCTTTTTTTGTGATATCTTTATCTGGTTTTGGTATCAGGGTGATGGTGGCTTTACAGAACGAATTTGGGAGTGTTCCTCCCTTTGAAATTCTTTGGAAGAGTTTGAGAAGGATCAGTCTTAGCTCTTCCCTAAATGTTTAATAGGATTCGCCTGTGAAGCCATCTGGTCCATGACTTTTGTTTGTTGGAAGATTTTTAATCACAGTTTCAATTTCATTACTTGCAATAGGTCCATTTATATTTTCTAATTCTTCCTGGTTCAGTCTTGGAAAATTGTACCTTTCCAAGAATTTGTCCATTTTTCCATGGTTGTCCATTTTATTGGCATAGACTTGTTCATAGTAGTCTCTTATAATCCTTTGTATTTCTGTGGTGTCAGTTGTGATTTCTCCTTTTTCATTTCTAATTTTCGATTTGCATGCTCTCTCTTTTTTTCTTGATGAGTCTGGCTAAAGGTTTATCAGTTTTGTTTATCTTCTCAAAGAACCAACTTCTAGTTTTATAGATCTTTGCTATTGCTTTCTACATTTTTATTTCATTTATATCTGCTCTGATCTTTATGACTTGTTTCCTTCTACTGACTTTGGGTTTTCTTTGTTCTTCTTTCTCTAGTTGCTTTAGGTATAAGGTTAGATTGTTTATTTGAGATTTTTCTTGTTTCTTGTTTCTTGAGGTGAGCTTGAATTGCTATAAACTTCCCTCTTAGGAATGCTTTTGCTGTGTCCCATAGGTTTTGGGTCATTGTGTTTTCATTGTCATTTGTTTCTAGGTATTTTTTTATTTCTTCTTTGATTTCTTCAGTGATCTCTTGGTTATTAAGTAGTGCACTGTTTAGCCTCCATGTATTTGTGTTTTTTACAATTTTTTCCTGTAGTTGATTTCTAATCTCGTAGCCTGTGGTCAGAAAAGATGCTTGATATGATTTCAATTTTCTTAAATTTACCAAGGCTTGATTTGTGACCCAAGATGTGATTTATCTAGGAGAATGTTCTCTGTGCACTTGAGAAGAAAGTATATTCTGCCACTTTCAGGTGCAATGTCCTATAAATATCAATTAAATCTATCTGGTCTATTGTGCCATTTAAAGCTTGTGTTTTCTTATTTATTTTCTGTTTGGATGATCTGTCCACTGGTTTAAGTGGGGTGTTAAGGTCCCCTACTATTATTGTGTTCCTGTCGATTTCCCCTTTTATGGTTGTTAGCATTTGCCTTATGTATTGAGGTGCTCCTATGTTGGGTGCATAAATATATATATATATTTTAACATCTTTATTGGAGTATAATTGCTTTAGAATGGTGTGTTAGTTTCTGCTTTATAACAAAGTGAATCAGTTATACACATACGTCTGTTCCCATATCTCTTCCCTCTTGCATCTCCCTCCCTCCCACCCTCCCTATCCTACCCCTCTAGGTGGTCACAAAGCACCGAGCTGATCTCCCTGTGCTATGCGGCTGCTTCCCACTAGCTATCTATTTTACGTTTGGTAGTGTATATATGCCCATGCCACTCTCTCACTTTGTCCCAGCTTACCCTTCCCCCTCCCCATGTCCTCAAGTCCATTCTCTACTAGGTCTGTGCCTTTATTCCCGTCTTGCCGCTAGGTTCTTCAAGACGATTTATTTTTTCTTAGAGTCCATATACATGTGTTAGCATACGGTATTTATTTTCCTCTTTCTGACCTACTTCACTCTGTATAACAGACTCTAGGTCCATCCACCTCACTACGAATAACTCAATTTCGTTTCTTTTTATGGCTGAGTAATATTCCATTGTATATATGTGCCACATCTTCTTTATCCATTCATCTGTTGATGGACACTCAGGTTGCTTCCATGTCCTGGCTATTGTAAATAGACTTGCAATGAATATTTTGGTACATGACTCTTTCTGAATTATGGTTTTCTCAGGTATATGCCCAGCAGTGGGATTGCTGGGACGTATGGTAGTTCTATTTTTAGTTTTTTAAGGAACCTCCATACTGTTCTCCATAGTGACTGTATTAATTTACATTCCCACCAACAGTGCAAGAGGGTTCCCTTTTCTCCACACCCGCTCCAGCATTTATTATTTGTAGATTTTTTGATGATGGCCATTCTGACCAGTGTGAGATGATATCTCATTGTAGTTTTGATTTGCATTTCTCTAATGATTAATGATGTTGAGCATTCTTTTATGTGTTTGTTGGCAATCTGTATATCTTCTTTGGAGAAATGTCTATTTAGATCTTCTGACCATTTTTGGATTGGGTTGTTTGTTTTTTTGATATTGAGCTGCATGAGCTGCTTGTAAATTTTGGAGATTAATCCTTTGTCAGTTGATTCATTTGCAAATATTTTCTCCCATTCTGAGGGCTGTCCTTTGGTCTTGTTTATGGTTTCCTTTGCTGTGCAAAAGCTTTTGTGTTTCATTAGGTCCCATTTGTTTATTTTTGTTTTTATTTCCATTTCTCTAGGAGGTGGGTCAAAAAGGATCTTGCTGTGATTTATGTCATAGAGTGTTCTGCCTATGTTTTCCTCTAAGAGTTTGATAGTGTCTGGCATTACATTTAGGTCTTTAATCCATTTTGAGTTTATTTTTGTATATGGTGTTAGGGAATGTTCTAATTTCATCCTTTTACATGTACCTGTCCAGTTTTCCCAGCACCACTTATTGAAGAGGCTGTCTTTTCTCCACTTACAATTGTTATATCTTCTTCTTGGATTGATCCCTTGATCATTATGTAGTGTCCTTCTGTGTCTCCTATAATAGTTTTTATTTTAAAGTTTAAATATTTATCTGATATGAGTATTGCTACTTCAGCTTTCTTTTGGTTTCCATTTGCATGGAATATCTTTTTCCATCCCCTCACTTTCAGTCTGTATGTGTCCCTAGGTCTGAAGTGGGTCTCTTGTAGACAGCATATATATGGGTCTTGTTTTTGTATCCATTCAGCCAGTCTGTGTCTTTTGGGTGGAGCATTTCATACATTTACATTCAAGGTTATTATCAATATGTATGTTCCTATTACCACTTTCTTAATTGTTTTTGGTGTGTTTATGTGGGTGTTTTTCTTCTCTTGTGTTTCTTGCCTAGAGAAGTTCCTTTAGCATTTGCTGTAATGCAGGTTTGGTGGTGCTGAATTTTCTTAGCTTTTGCTTGTCTGAAAAGCTTTTGATTTCTCCACTGAATCTGAATGAGACCCTTGCCGGTTAGAGTAATCTTGGTTGTAGGTTTTTCTCTTTCATCACTTTAAGTGTATCCTGCCAGTCCCTTCTGGCCTGCAGAATTTCTGCTGAAAAATCAGCTGATAACCTTATGGGGATTCCTTTGTATGTTAGCTTTTGTTTTTCCCTTGCTGCTTTTAATATTTTTTCTATGAATTTAATTTTTGTTAGTTTGATTAATATATGTCTTGGTGTGTTTCTCTTAGGGTTTATCCTGTATGGGACTCTCTGCACTTCCTGGACTTGGGGGACTATTTCCTTTCCCATGTTAGGCAAGTTTTCCACTGTAATCTCTTCAAATATTTTCTCAGACCCTTTGTTTTTCTCTTCCTCTTCTGGGACCCCTATGATTTGAATGTTGGTGCATTCAGTGTTGTCCCAGAGGTTTCTGAGATTGTCTTCAATTCTTTTCATTCTTTTTTCTTTATTCGGCTCTTCGGCAGTTATTTCCACCATTCGGTCTTCACGCTCACTTATTTGTTCTTCTGCCTCAGTTATTCTGTTATTGTTTCCTTCTAGTGTATTTTTCATTTCAGCTATTGTGTTGTTCACCTCTGTTTGTTTGTTCTTTAGTTCTTCTAGATCTTTTTTAAACACTTTGTATTTTCTCTGTCCATGCCTCCATTCTATTTCTGAGATTCTGGATCATCTTTACTATCATTACTCTGAATTCTTTTTCAGGTAGGTTGCCTATTTCCCCTTCATTTATTTGGTCTTGTAGGTTTTTACCTTGCTCCTTCATCTGTGACATATTTTGTCATCTTTATTTATTTATTTAATTATTTAGATGGGTGGGATTGTGTTCCTGTCTTACTGGTTGTTTGGCCTGAGGCTTCCAGCAATGGAGTTTGTAGGCTGTTGTGTAGAGCTGGGTCTTGGGGCCAAGATGAAGACTTCTGGGAGACCTCACTCCAATGAATATTCCCTGGGGTCTGAAGTTTTCTGTTAGTCCAGTGGTTCAGACTCAGAGCTCTGACCTGACCCCTGGTTTGTGAAGCAAGATCCTGTAAGCCGCACAGGGCAGCAAAAGAAAAAAAGAAAAAGAAAAAGAAGAAAGGGAGCAGAACAATAACAAAGAATAAAAAATAAAATTAAAAACTAACAGATATGTTAGAAAGAGTAAAAAAAAAAAATTTAGATGAAACAACAACTGGAAGATAAAACAGAACTACAATAGTAAAAAAGAGGAGAAAAAGAGAGAAAAAAAAAGAAAAGGTGTTGCCTTTGGGGGGTGGGGCTTAGGCAGGGCGGGGTTTAGGTGGTGGGCAGTGCCTATGTTTAGGACCCACAGGGCTGGAAAAGGCCTTGGGGGGGGTTGGCGTTTGGGCTTAGGTTCAGCCCAGCAGGAGGGTCCCAGGCATACCTCTGGCTTTGGAGGGTGGAGTACCAGGTCCAGGACCCCAGCAGGCTCATGGGCCCGAGTGGGTGGGGGAAACACTAGGCATGTTCCCCCCATGATCGTCTGATCCCAGAGGGCCCCTACCAGTTGGGCTCTCTTCTTCTTCTACCCCTTCCCTCCTATGTCCCTCCTATGCCCACATGGCCAGAGGGAACCCTGAAAGTCAGGGGACCAGACCTGTAAGCCCGACAGGCTTCCTGGAGCCGAGTTCATGGGGGGAACGCCTGCAGCACCTCCCCTGATACCCCAGCCACGGATGATCTCCCCATCTGCCTCTCCTCCTCTTCCCCCCCTCCCTCCTTACTATGTCCCTAGGACCCCCAAAGCCATAGCGGGCCTCGGAGGGCAGAGGACCAGACCCAGGAGCCCAGCAGGCTTCCTGGGGCCAGAGTGGGTGGAGGAAATGCCTGCCACACTTCCCCTGATCTTCCAGTCCAGGAGGGTCCCCTCCCACTGTCCACCTCTCCTTATTCCACCCCCCCCATGCCCCTAGGACCCATGAGGCCAGAGGGGGCCCCGCAGAATGGAGGACCAGGCCCAGGAACCCAGAAGGAAACACCTTCTGAGCCTCCCTTGATCCTCCAGTCCCGGAGAAGCCCTCCCTCCCACCTCTCCTCTTCTCCCCCCACCTCCATCCTATGCCCCTAGGACCAATGCGGCCCAGAAGGGGCCTTGGAGGGCCAAGGACCCAGCCCGTAAGCGCTGCAGGCTTCCCGGGCCGATTGGGCAGGGGAGATGCTAGGCATGCTCCCCGCAATCCTCTGAGCCCCCAAGGGTCCCTCTAGGCATGGGAACCCCTCATCTCTCCCAGCCACCCCTCAGGGGTGCCAGTCCTGTCTGGTCTCCACTTCTCCTCCCTCCTCACTCCCCCCTCGTCCTACCCAGTCACTCGGGTGTTCCTCCTGTCTCCTTGGGCGTCAAGGTCCCCCACCAGTGTCCAGAAGGCGCCCTAATTTTGGGCAGACGTGAACTCCACATCCTCCCCTGACACCATCTTGACATTCAGTACTCTATAGTTTGTTTGTAAAGTACAGTCTTAACGAGACCTTAGTATCAATGTCATATTCATTTTATAAGCTTGCTTTCTTTTTTAAGCCTGAAGCAGTTTAATAGCATTTCAATAGTCTGGTTGTTGAACATTTGTTGGAATTCTTCTGTGAAGACCTTTGACTCTACTGCTCTCTAGGAGGATTAATCTTTGACCACTTTTCTTTCAATTGTTTTATGGAAATTAACCTTTTCTTCTTTTTTTTTTTTTTGTGATATGCGGGCCTCTCACTGTTGTGGCCTCTCCCATTGCAGAGCACAGGCTCTGTACATGCAGGCTCAGCAGCCATGGCTCACGGGCCCAGCCACTCCGCGGCATGTGGTATCCTCCTGGACTGGGGCACGAACCCGTGTCCCCTGCATTGGCAGGTGGACTCTCAACCACTGCACCACCTGGGAAGCCCGAAATTAACCTTTTCTGATTTTCAACATCAGTTTTGACAAATTATTTTTCTTAGGAAAATATGTTATTCATATTTCAAATTTATTTTTATAGTATCAACACAGTACTTATCAGTCACCCAATTTCTTCTATTTTTTGTGTCTTTTGTGACATTTCGTCATTTGCCTTCCTGTTATATGCTTTCTTCCAATTGATCTTGATTAGCTAGTGACTTTTATGTTTTATTGTTGATTTTTTTTCTTCAAAGAAGCAGTTTTTGGATTTTGACCATTTTTATCTCATTAAATTCTAATTTTGTTTTTTATTAATTTGTTTTTTGTTTGTTTTTATTAATTCTTTCCTTATGCTTGCGTTCAATTTATTTCTGTACTTCTTACTATTCTAATATTACTTAATACATTCTTTTTAACTGATAAAAGTATATAAGGCTGTGCATTCTTTCTTTTTAGCTGATAAAAGTATATAAGGCTGCTTATCTATATTCCATATACTCAAATATGGAGTATTTTGTATTAACTTTGCTTTTTAGAAGTTCTACAATTTTGATTAGCACTTAACTGGAATTAAGAGAGGTTTTTCCATGACCAGATTTATAGATATATACATTTACTTTTTTGTTAATTTCTAATTCATTGCCTTTTTATCACAGAATATTGTTTCTACCACCTGTGGTGGTTAATTTTACATATCAACTTGGCTGGGCCATGGACTGCACAGATACCTTATCAAACATTATTCTGGATATTTCTGTGGCAGTGTTTTGGATGAGATTAATATTTAAATGGGTAGATTTTGAGTAAAGAATATTGTCTTCCATAATGTGGGTGGGTCTCACCCAATAATTCAATCAGTTGAAGGCCTGAATAGAACAAAAGGACCGAAAGGTCTCCCCCAAGCAAGGGAGAATTCTCCAGCAGACTGCCCTCAGACTGTCTACAGCAGCCTGACTTAGGCCTTGAGTGGAATATTGGCTCTCCTGGTTCTCTAGCCTACTGACCCACCCTGCAGATTTTGGACTTGCCAGCCTCCAAAATCATGTGAGTCAATTCCTTATAATAAATCCTATATTTTATTGCTTCTGTTTCTCTGGAGAATGCTGTTAATACACCACCCAACATTTTAGTCTAAATTTCCCTATTATCATTTTGTTTGCTGAATTTTGTGGTTGTAAGAGGAACTCATGTAGATAATATTTTCTGAATTTTTTCATGTTTAGTTTAATATCTTTGTGACATTTGCAGTTACTATAAAATTTGTAAATGGTTTCTTCATTTTTTATTATCTTATAAGTTTTCCACTGTCTTCTGGCATTAAGTATTTCTAAATAGAAATCTGAAGCCAGCCTTATTTTTCTCCCTATAAATATCTGGTTATTTTCTCTTCGTTGCTGTATAGTTAAGATCTAGTAATTTTACTAACCTATGTCTGGCTGTTGAGCATCCTACTCAGTTTGCTTTGGCATATAATGTGTCCTTTAAACATGTAAATAACTAGGGCATTGCCACTTATTAGCTGAGACTTGAGATAATTATCTGAATTTCAGTCTCCTCATCTGCATAATAGGGAAAATAATAGGATTTGCCTTAGAGGGTTGTTATGAGATTGAATTAATGTTTAAAGCATGTTTAATACTGTGATTGGTATACAATAAATGATATTGTTTATTTAATAAATTAATAAATAAAAATAAATTTCAAAAAAGTTTTCTTGATTTTATGTATTTAAATGTTATTTCAATTTTCTTCATAGAGAATTTCAATTATGTGTGTATTAGATGCTCTTTGCCTCTTTTCTAAATCAATTATTTTCTCTCTAATCCTTAAACAAAAACAATATATTGAGGTATATTTTTTAGTGTAAGTACAGAGTTCTATGAGTTTTGGCAAATGTATACAGTTGTGCAATGACAATTTTAGAACACCTCCATGAACCCCCAAGCTTCTGTCCTGTTGTTTGCAGTCAATTCCTGTCCTCAGGCAATCTCTGAACTATGTTGCTGTTACCAGCATTTCATCTTTTCTAGAATTTCGTATAAATGAAGTCATATAGTATGTAGGCTTTATATCTGGCTTTTTTCATCTATATTGTGTGTATAATTTTTTTCCCTTGTATTACTGCATGGTATTTCATTACATTTTCTTTATTCTAATCTATGTAAATAGTTAATTTCCATTACTTTTTTGCTTACTTTACTTGTTTCTATTTCATATGTTCCTTATTGGGTTTGCTGAGGTATCTATTTTTGTGCTTCTTCAAATTTCATTTTTCTATATGTGATGTTTCTTTTTTCCTACTTATTCCTTTCTTTTTTTCCTACTTAATCCTTTCTTCCACCTTGAAGAAAGTCCTTGCTGCATTTTTTCTGTTGTTCCCCTATCTCTGCCCTAAGTTCTGAAATTTGTCCTTTATGAATTTCCTTCCTAGGGTGATGATTTAATTCAGTTCTCTTAATTTTAGTGATATGCTTGGCCATGCTCTCTATCCATTCTGTGGAAACATTTTCTGAAGAGTGTGCATTCATTTACTCATTCAGCCATTCAGTATTTAATGAATATATTGTGAATTTTATTTGCAGGCACCGAGGATGCAGCAGCAAGTAAAACAAAATACAATAAAAATTTGTGAAAATATTTAATATATCAGATTGTGAATTGTGTTATGCAGGAAAATACAACTCAGAGAAGACGAATAAGGAATGTCTATGTGTTGGTCAGTTTTAAATAATGTCACCTGTGACAATCACTTTCAGGAGGTGATAATTGATTAAAACTTGAAGGATCTAAGAGAGTGAGCTATATGGATATTTGGGGAAGAATATGCTCGGGAGAGAAAAGAGCCAAAAAAAAACGTCTGAGAGACGACTATACCTGGAGTTTTCTTGGAAAATAAAGAAGGTCAGGGGAAAGAGAGGTTTGGAAGTCAGAAGTAATGGGATGTGAGATCATATAGGGTCTTGGAGGCTTTTTAAAGTTTAGCTTTTGCTTGAGTGAGTTGGAGAGAGAGCCCTGGAGTATATGGAGTAGAAGATAAAAGAATCTGTGTTTTTTAAATCTCTTGGTTAATTTTGTGATCTTTACTACATTTTTAAAGTATTTATATATTGATTCTGTGCCACATCCTTTTATAGTATATATCACTGAATAAGTTGGATTTTCCTAAACTAGCTATTTGTAGATTGTTCCTATGGGAGTGGGGTGTGAAAAGATCTTAGGCAGCGTTCCAGACTTCATGACTTAGTCTCTCCTCCTGCTGCCATAGAGACAGACTGCTTCCTACAAATGTGGCTCCTTTGTGTGTCTTTGTGTACTCCCACAACTTCCCGTGTCTTCAATTTCTCTTAACACGCTTGGTTCAGAGGTGATGTTCTCTCCTTCTCAAGAGATATAGCTTTTGCACTTCTGAGTGAGCCCCTCACCTGCTGTTGATGCTGTCAGAGAACTGCCTGGCCGTCTCACCTTGATTTCTTCCTTCATGTCTTCTAACCATCTAAACTTCTTTTGGCAGCTTTCACATGTATGATGGAGGCAACTTATTATAGCTGCATCTTTATTCTGAAAATTGAGGTTACAGCTGGTGTTTCTTTGCCTTGTTGCTTTGGTGTGATTTTCAGGAAGACAGGGGAAACACCCTGACTTAGATAGTGTAATCATTAATTTTATGTATAAACTTGGCTAATCTATGGTGCCCTGTTTTTTGGTTAAATACCATTCTGTCGATATTGCTGTGAAGTTGTTTTTTAGATGTGATTAGCATTTCAATCAGTAGATTTTGAATAAAGCAGATTACTCTCCACAATGTGGGTTGACCTCATCCAATCAGTTGAAAGCCTTAAAAGAAAAGACTGAGGTTCTCTGCCTCCTACACTGTTGGTGGCAATGTGAGTTGGTGCAGCTGCTGTGGAAAACAGTATGGTGGTTCCTCAGAAAACTAAACAGAATTACTATATGATCTAGCAATCCCAATCCTGGCATATATCCATACAAAACTCTGATTAAAAAAGATACATGCACCCCTATGTTCATAGCAGCAGTATTTACAATAGCCAAGACATGGAAACAACCTAAATGTCCATCGACAGATGAATTGATAAAGATGCGGTACATATATACAATGGAATAAAAAAGAATGAAATATGCCATTTGCAGCAACATGGATTCAACTAGAGATTATCATACTAAGTGAAGTAAGTCAGAAAGGAAAGACAAATACCATATAATATCACTTATATTTGGAATCTAAAATATAACACAAATGAACCTATCTGTGAAACAGAAACAGAATCACAGACATAGAGAACAGACTGGTGGTTGCCAAGGGGGAAGGGGTTGGGGGAGGGGTGGAGTGAGAGGATGGGGTTAGGAGATGTAAGCTTTTATACACAGAATGGATAAACAACAAGGTCCTACTGTATAGCACAGAGAACTGTATTTAATATCCTGTGATAAACCATTAATGGAAAATAATATTAAAAAATATATATATATGTATAACTGAAACACTTTGTTGTACAGCAGGAATTAACACAACATTGTAAATCAACTATACTTCAATAAAAAAAGAAGACTGAGGTTCACTGAAGAGGAAGGAGTTCTGCATTCAGACTGACTTTAGACTCAAGACAGCAACATCAGCTCCTGCTGGAATGCCTAGCCTGCTGAACTACCCTGAGAATTTCAAACTCGCCAGCCCCTACAATTGTGTGGGCCATTTCCTTAAAATAAACATCACTCTCTATATGTACATACATTATATTCATTCTACTTCTCTGAGGAACCCTAATATAGGTAGCCATATTTGTAATGAAAATTCAATAACTAATTTAATGCAAATATAAGGGAAGTTTTGAAGAGAGATTTCATTTAATAATATATTGTACTTATTCAGCATTTATACATTTTAGGGTTTTCAAAGGTATATTTATTATCACACATGTAATTTCATAGGACAGTTTTTGGGAATAGTAGCTTAACATGGTGGGTAATTCTGTATTTTATTTTCATTCTTACTGTAGTATTTGAAAAGTGGTATTAGAGCAGAGAGGTCAAGGAAATAAAGTTTTATGGGGTTATCATTTGGGAAGACTATGTATTTAGGTACCAATAATTGGTAGATCACAGTGTGAAGATGGAGTTCATGTCATCTTTGAATGGAAGCAGAAGCATTCTAAATCTTTTTCCTACCCGAGAACATACCTATCATTTTGTAAGGCATTCTTTAACTACAATATGCACTTGTAACCAAAAATGTATCAAAGAGATATAAATAATTACATTAAATATGATACACAGTGATGTCATATATTCTAGATCTCGATTTCAATATATCTGTTAGGCATTCTTGTCAGGGTCATTAGAGCAGGCTTAAATTTAAATCTAGGTTCAGAAAATCCCAAGGGTTGTAAGAAAAATATCTAAACCTTAATCATTAAAAATATAATAAGACTATGCATCTTTTAAATTATTGTTTTGTGTGATTTTATGTTCATATTATGAATATAGGCTTTGGCGGTATTCTAAATAAATATATAAAACTATAAACAGTAGCTTTTTAACATAGCCTGAATAACTACAACTTAATATCCAATGTGAAATATAGCACCTAACGTACCATTAACTCTATGGGAACACATTTATTCATAGCATATATGAGAAACGTATGTTTTTCAAAGGATCTGTGCAGACCAGACATTTATCAATTAGCAGAATTACCCCACAGGCTTGCTCTTTGAAAGAAAGAACACTTCCTTACATGTGTTCATAAGACACACCGATTTGTGAAGTTTCATATTCTTGAACCTATGCTATGTTTTATAACTATTGATGGACAAATTATTTGCATAAGTGTTAGGTTGCCTTACATTTTCATTGTATTTATTTATAAAATTCACGGTGGCCATAAAGAGTGTATATGCTCCCCTAATGTAATGACTGACTGGTTAAGGCATTTAGACCTGAGGTTTCTGAAGGTGAACATATGTGAGTGTCACAGATTATTAGATATAGGTTTCATACTTGATTGTATGTTATAAAATCTTCAGAACCAAAAGTACTCACCAAATAGATGACATTGTATGGACTATGGTTCACCTACACCAGAAGGGCATCCTAGAAAGAGATGAAATGGAGGAAATAAGGAAATAAGCATAAATTACCCTATCCGTGATTAGATAAATATTCAGATATTAGAGATCTGTAATATGCTGGAACAAGTTTTAAAGGGATATTTGTTTTATATGTGAGATTTGGCCAAAGATTTTCTAACTTTTATTTTGTTCTTAAACCCATATCAGAGGAATCATGTTTTATTTTTGTCAGATCTGCTCTGGATCTTATTTTAATATGTGTCCCAGGTTGTTCTCATTCCTAGATGTCATGCTCAAAACTCTTCTTGCTTCAGAGAAGATAATGTTGGTTTTTCAAAGGTGTTTATGTTTATGTATGCCAGAGGCTCTTAAACCTAGTAAATCAGAATTTACCAGTAACCATTTTAATAGTGGCAAGATGCCAGTCAAGGAGATTCTCATTTATTAGTGGAGTGGGCATGCAGTTACAAATGGGCAGAGCTAGGAGTAATGATAACCACTGGCTTATGCTTGTCTGAAAGTTCAGTTCTTAAACTATCAAATGTGTTAATTGCTTCCAATGGCAGGAAAATGATCTGTAGAATATGGGCTGCCTGTTTTATTGCTTAGTACCAGGAATGTCTATGTGACATCATGGTGTCCTCTCTGAGTTTTTCCCAGTCCTGTTCTTCAATTTGGTTCTCTTTTTTTCTGTTTAGCATCATGACACTCCCTTGCTATGCTATTAAACAACACTCTAACTTTCCTCCTATCTCTGCCATCCCTCTAATCCCCAGCAATAGCTCAGCATGTTTACTGCTTAATCACTTCATGCTCAAGAACACGTGGGCTGAACTGAATGAGGCTTGTAATCAAATGACAGAACTCTATTTGATTATCATACACAACAGCAACCTAATATATGATTTTTCTAATTATCTCCCCTGTGGTGGACATTAGCCCCTGTTTGGTTTTCAATTATATCATCTGTATGTCTTAGTCCCCAAATATTCCTAAGGGATATACTATCAGAATAACCATGGAGAAGTTAGTCAAAATGCCAGGAAAGCAACTCCCTTTGATGACTTCCTTTTCTCTTCATGATAAGTTGGATTATTATTAGGAGAGGGGCTGAAGGAACATAGATGAATCAAATGCATTAGTTTTTCAGTTAAATAATAATTCTCAGAATTTTCCCCAGATAATAACAAGATTAAATGCCATATTAATTTCTTTTATATATTTTTCAGATATACAAGCATCATTCCTTTTCACTGAAAGATTGTTCCAAGTGAGCTTATTTTCTGCAGTCATTAAAACTGTGATTTTGGGCGGGGAAGTTTATTTTGTTAAGTGACTGTTTTAAGTACATAATTCCTGAGAATCTGAGTCAGACTATATTATAACAATATTATATTTAAAGTAATTGATGTTATTGAAAGTTTTTGAGGAAGTCTTCAATTAAATGTTGGTCAATATGTATTCAGCATTTTTATAGACAATGTCATGTATCATTTTTACTATTATTTCAGTTCTTCTGAAAAATTCATAAAAGAAAGAGATTTCCTGAAAACTGTTAAATTTGGCAAAATATTAAAATTCTTTTCATTTTGTCTGTCCCCAAAGGAGATACTATGGAGTCATTTTGTTTGAGCGTCAAGTTTTATGGATGATCTTAGTCAGAATCATTTATATATATATATATATATATTTTTTTTTTTGTGGTACGCGGGCCTCTCACTGTTGTGGCCTCTCCTGTTGCGGAGCACAGGCTCTGGACGCGCAGGCTCAGCGGCCACAGGTCACGGGCCCAGCCACTCTGCGGCATGTGGGATCTTCCCGGACCAGGGCACGAACCCTTGTTCCCTGCATCGGCAGTCGGACTCTCAACCACTGCGCCACCAGGGAAGCCCAGAATCATTTATATTTTGCAGTTTCTTTTCACATGTCATTAAAAGGGAGCTGCTTCCTTGCTTGCATGAATGTTTGATTTCTTTTTCTAGTTAACTAGTGATCCAAATGCAAAATCTAATGCTTAGGGTAATCATGTGAATTTATGACCATCGCTTGAATGCTGGGCTTTCAGAAATGAAATTGAATAGATCATATTTCTCTATAAATGTAGGTTTTACAGCTGAGGTAGATCTAATATTGATAATCTCTTTATTTAACTGTTTCAAAATGCCATATGTGACTGAAAGCAACAGAATGGAAATAACTATGTTTACAGCAAATATAACAGGAAATGAAAGCAAGATATGCAGTAAGCTTCTCACTGAAGTGAGCATCATATTAGTGCTATAGTGCAGAGCATTAGGGGCAGCAATCAGCAGGTTGAAGGAAGGGACTGGAGTGCACTCAGAAGTAGGATGAGGAAATTAAAATGGGAAAAATATGATGGCTATTTTCAGATGCTCAGCATCTCCTAGGAGGGATAACTTGAAGACTAAATTAAAACTAACTTAAGGGCTTCCCTGGTGGCGCAGTGGTTGAGAGTCCCCCTGCCAATGCAGGGGACGCGCGTTCGTGCCCAGGTCCAGGAAGATCCCACATGCCGCAGAGCAGCTGGGCCCGTGAGCCATGGCCGCTGAGCCTGCGCGTCCGGAGCCTGTGCTCCGCAACGGCCGCAACGGGAGAGGCCACAACAGTGAGAGGTCTGCGTACCGCAAAAAAAAAAAAAAAAAAATCAGAGAAAAATACCTGTTGATTTATTTCAACAATTCTGTATGGAATAAAGTACATCTACTAGGTCACATTTTTCCAGTGTCTGCCATTGTCATATCTGTATTATTGCAAAACCATACTCAAGGTACAAGAAAATTTCAATTTAGGAGACTTCCCTTATTCTAAAATGGATTCTGACTTTCACTTCTTCTTAGTCTGCATTCATGCATTTATCTCATGTGGTCTGCTCAAGTGAAATTAGTTAAAGGGAAAGTGCTATGGATGAATTGTTTCCTGAAATTCACATGTTGATGTCCTAACACCTAATGTGACTACATTTAGGAGTTAAGAGTTTTTAAGAAGTAATTAAGGGTAGGGTCCTAATCAGATGGTATTGGTGGCCTTATAAGAGGAGGAAGAGAGAGAGATTTTTCTTTTTCTCTACCATGTGAGAAGACAGTGAAAAGACTGCTGTCTGCAAGTCAACAAGAGAGCCCTTCTCATAAACTAACCATGCTGGCACCCTGATCTTGGACTTTCCAGGCTCCAGACTAAAAGAAAATAAAGTTCTGTTGTTTAAACCACCCAATACATGGTATTTTGTTAAGGCAATCTGACCAGACTAAGATAGAAAACATATTCTTTCCAAACACAAACCTATGCTCAGATGACAGGACAATTATCTGTCATTTCATTTAATTTCCTAAAATGCTTGAATGTTTTAGCAGCCATGATGGTGACAGATACACACAGAGGTCTTCTGAAGACAGTATTCAGTCTGCTTTTGCTCACCATCCTGCACAGAGGGATTCTGTGGTTAAAAAGAAACTAGCAAACATAAAAGCCCTGTTTGAAATCTCAAAAATCTAGATGAGAATCAAATTAAGTTATTAAGGAAATATTAGGCCCAAAATATATAGATGCAAGAAATCTTTGAATTTTATCCTACAGAATTTTATCCTCTAGTTAGTCAACTGACAACTCAAGTCCTGGAATGTCTGTTTTCATATGTGTGGGATCTAGAAGGAACCCAAATGAATGCATATATTTCTAAGGAAAAAGGCAGGGATTTCTTTGAATTAGAATTTGGAAAAAGGAGATTATTATTTACCAATGTATCCAAATATATATATAAAGGTTAGTAGATCATCCAGGGTAAGTGTAATAAAGACCAGATTTTTAATTTCCAGACTAAATTCTGGAGGTATCATAAAAAAGGTATCATAATAAAGCCAATTACTATTTTTAAGCAATCCTAGATATCACAGCAAATGGACAGAGAAAAAGTGTACAAACTATATGATAGAAAAACTATATACTTTTAAATCCTGACATAAAAGAAGAAATTTATTTTAAAATAAAAACAAGCCCTTTTAAGTTTCATCACATTAAGAGTTATTTCCCATGTTTATACACATATTCATTCATCATATATTTTAAGTACCTACTATGTACCAGTCACCTTGCCAGGATTTAGACATGAAAAGGGTACAAAGATGGCATCCTTCCCTGCCTTTAAGATTTTCTATACACAAGAATGGCTGATAGCTCTGAGATTTGGTAAATTGGAAATTTGGACTCAAGGGAGCCACAGAGATATTGCTATGAAATTCATTCTGTTGTAGTTTTCACAACTGAGTTCTTTAAATATATAGCCTGTTATGAAAATCAGAAAGCAGATACTTCATTTAACTGAAAAAATAATATGTGATAGATTATTTTTGACTCCAATATCAAACTTAGAACGTCTCATGAAGAGAGACGTTTTCCCCCCTAAAAACACCAGTACAGAAACTATACCGTATAAGTCACTAGAGCAGGACTTTTCCAAATCAGCTACACTTCTCTGCCTCTAGAGATGATCTTTTCCTGTTGGATTCATTAATAGGTATAAACATAGAGGGAGGCTAGAAGGAATGGGGAAGTAGGACTCCCGTTCTCCTTTTCACCACTCTCTCTCTTTTGCTTTTCTCCTGTAGATTGGGGGAAGATTTGTTTATGTGAGCAGCACTGGAGACTAATTCATGGATTTATGTGGTTTATATGTACCATCTACTTAGACTTCAGCCTCCGACTTCTCTCCTATATATCACACAGATTCAGGCAGACCCATTAAACTTGAGTTTTCTAGTTCTTCAGTGTCCATCCAAACTTCTTATCTCATTTCAGGCCCCCACATTCCTCACTTTGGGCTTAGCTCAGTTTAGTTTCCATAATTCTCACAACAGACAGATAAAATAAGTTACGAGCTGTTCACTGAAGAGCATTATTTTCCTGTGCTCCTTGACACATTTTTGGGGTCTGCTATTCCACTGTGTGATGGGGCAATGCTCAGGGAAATTGTTAGCAGCATGATATACAGGTGCAGGATAGGCTCTGGATTGTAGTTCACAAGTTCCTGATTGACTTGATTATTAGGCTTATCTTTTATAGATTTGGATATTAAAAAACATTTCATCATTGTAAAGTTGAAGAAAAGGGCTTGGGAAATAGATATCCTGGGTTCTGGTCTTCCCTTTGGTATTACCCATATGGTTTGGGAAAAGTCAGATCATCTTTGTGCTTCCTCATCTGTAATTAGTGCTTCTAGACTATACTAATGATAACCTGTACTTTCCTGACTCTTCTCCTTTCCCATTTTTCAAGAGCAGTTAGAATGAGCCAACCCTCAAAGTTTAGTTTAAGGTTTATAGCAATTTAGACTCATTCAGCACTATGTGTGGAAGTAGTCAGCTGGTATACCATTGTTCATTTTGCTCTCTAGTTGGTAAGGCATTGCTGTTACACAAATTCTTGAAGAATTTACTAGAAATAACATCTTAGATATCAAATATAAAATAAAATATGTTAGATCTTCAGACATTATGATCTGTCTTATGGTTGACTTTAGTGTAAGTATTGGGTTGTCTTTCTTCATATAAATTATTTAGAACTTTATTTTCATTTTCACTATTCAACTGTCTCATTCAAGTTGACAGAAATCTGTATGAATGGTCACATTGAAGATCTTTGATGGTATTTGAATCACCTTCATTTCACCTTTTTTTCTGCTTACTTCAGTATAGACATAACTGGATTCTGGGGAGACAATTTGTCCATAATTTTTATAAACTAGCATTTACTTTATTGTTTTTCTTCCCTTGTATTAGATAATTATGAAGAATAGACCACAGTGGAGAGTTATGGTATCTTTGATATTCAAAATCTTAAACTGAGGTGACAAGAAAATTATTTTGTGTGTATATTTTAATGTTACTGCATAATTAATGCATTTTAGTGAAAAGGGAATATAAAACATGTACATTAGAACCTTCAACTAACTTATTGTGGTAAAAACCAAGCTTTCAATAATTATTTTCTTTGTAAGAGAGAAATAAAAGAAATCCAAGCATTACTACTATTGAATTATAAAACAACAAACTATCTCTTTCTCTGTGGCTTTCATCCATATCATTTACAGTGCAAATGCAATTTTTGGTTCACAAATGCTTCTATATTGAGAGCTGTGTGGAAAATAGAATGCCTAGTTCCAATTTTCTTGCCAAACAAAGAAAACAAAATCCTTACCCATCTTCTGTATTATGTGAGTGCCAATAACGCCTCTTTGATGGTAGCTTTGTGTCGTATTGTGTTTTTGCTTTTAATTAAGATATATTGGGTAAAATAGTGCTTCATTGTATTGTACAAAATACTGAAGTATGGGCTAATTACAGCCTTCAATGGGATTCAGTATAGACCTCATGTTGCTGTCTCATGCCCATTTTTTAGTGTTTAGCAAAGTGTTCTGATGTTATATCTTCTCCTGGGATTTTCTTTTTAGCTTTTCTTCATCCAAATGAAAAGCAATGACCCCTACCTAAAATGTTAATTAAATGACTACCTCATTTGTTATAAAGTTTTTATTTAAAAATATCCTTACATTTTGGATGCCAAAACTCAATTTTGCCCCATATGGCCCTTTTCACAACACTTGTTTTTAGAGGGCATAATTTTGACAGAAGGCGGAATTCAAAGTTAGCAGAAAGCAGGTTGGGAGCCAGACAAATATGGAAGAAATGTCACCCTCATCTTTATTTAAACCTGATTAACCCTTTTAATTTAGTCATTAAGCTTTATTGAAAATGAACCAAATACAGTTATTAGTTGTGGAAAGAGAACAGAATCAATTTAGACATTAAATTAAAGGGCAAAATCTCTAGAACTTCTAGGTAAAGATAAAATGGTAGGTTTCTCACTGCAAACTGATTACAAGGGAAAGATAATATTATCCATATTGAAATTGCAATTTACCGAGATGCCAATCTATTTCAGAATTTGCAACACTGTGATAAAACTCAAATAATACCTGGTATATATCTTTTTAGGGAACAGATTAAATAAATACTTACTAGTTGACTTGAAAAATGACTACAGGTAATATCCCATTGAGGTTTCCTTGATTCCTGAGCACGGGGTATGACTGGGTGGGAAATGGGGGCTTCAAAAGGACAATTTTATCTCCTTTTTTATTGTCTTAGTGAAATATCTTCATCTACAAATATGAGGTAAACAGTATGTTTCAGGAAAAAAGTCCATTGAAACAAAAGCAGAATTTAAATGGAATGATATCAATAACTATGAAAGGTTCTGATTTATGTTATTTCTCTGACCCTTTAGTTTCTAGATGCCTGCAATTTCTTTTGTCATGAATTTTCTGCACACATTATTAGTGTTCATACACGTATCTAATCTTTTGTTGAACTACACTGGATTAAAATGGTAATTGTAATTATTGTAATTGTCATTTTCATTCTGCATGCTAAATATAATGGGGTGTATTAAATTACTGCCTGAAAATGTATAATGTTTAATAATGCATTTTGATAGTTGGTTTTGACAATGGCAATAATAGTGGTATGCAATTATATATGTTATGGAGTGCTTACTATGTGTGCTTATATGGTATATCTCCTTAAATTCTTACAACTACCATATGGTATCATATGCATACAAGTGACTTGTTATTCTATTCCCTGATGATGGTACTATGCATCTTTCATACAATTTCACATTTAATATTTATATCATCTCCCCCTCCACTAGGAAGTAGGGATTTTAAAAATGAGGAAACTGAAGCTTTGAAACTAGTATATGGTGGTTTTCAAACCCATGCAGCTTGACTCCAGAGCCTGTGGTCTCAGCCAGTAAATAATGCTGCCTTTCTTTATGGATAATGCTTTACTTGAGAGGGTGAGACTGGTCTCATAGCTCTCTTCCTGTAGATTTCTGCAAAGTCAGCAGTGCTGCATGAAAATGCTCATATATCATTTGGCCAGTCAACATGGAAGCACAGTACTGCATCAGAACTTCATGTATATAAGAGGTATTTACGTCACGGTCCTTTCATAGGTTCAGTTTTAAAAGCTAAGTTAGATCAAACCCTAGGATAGCTCCTCTCTTTACTCAAGATAAAGATTATGTCCTTAATGTGGGCTTCAGGTCCTGTGTAATCTGGCTTCCTATTCTCTCCCTGACCTCATCTCCTAATACTCTTTCTTTTGGACACTGTGCTATAGCTATTTTGCCATGGTTTTTTTCCTTCAGTTTACCAAGGATGCTCTTCAACTTCAAATATACCCTTTGTCTGGAAGGACCTCACCCCAGATATCTACATGATTAGCTCCTACACAGCTTCCATGTCTTTCCCCAATCTCAAAATCTTGATGACCTACTTTGCACCCTATTTGTAGTGCAGATTTCTGGATGCTCACTCTAGCAGTTCTGATCTCTTTACCCTGCTGTAATTTTCTTTTCTCCTTCAAACCTACTATGTAATTTACTTATTTGTTGTCTCTCTTCCTTGTTCAACATCAGGATTCTTTGTTGTTCTCTGATATACCCCAAATTCCTTAAAATAGTGCCCCCCAAATGGTAGTCAGTCGATAATATTTGTTGAGTGGAAGAATGGAGAGAGCAGCAACATTTTTGAGCAAGGTAGAGCTCAATTAAGTCACAATATATATTTTTGAATATGAATCTATAGGAATTCATGATTTATGGGATAATCAGACATTTCTATATAATAAAGGTAGAAGCTGAAGGCTGGGTAGGATTTTGGGATAGGCAAAGGATGTTAGACAATTTGTGCTGCTATAACAGAATACCATAGACCAGGTGGCTTAAACAACAAACATTTATTTCTCACAGTTCTGGAGGCTGGAAGTCCGAGATCAGGGGGCCAGCATGGTCAAATTCTTGGTAAGTGCCCTCTTTCTGATTTATAGGCTGCCCTTTTCTCATTCCACATGGTGAAGAGACAGAAAGGGCTGACTCTTTTCCTCTCTTAACCCCATCATGAGGCTTCTACACTCATGACTTAATTACCTCCTAAAGTCTCAAACACCATAACACTAGGGCTTCAACATATTGAATTTGGGGAGACACAAACATTCATTTCATAGCAAAAAGAGAGAACAAGTTGAGAAAATGCACAGAGACAGGAAGAAAACAGAAGACAACTAGGTCCAGTTAGAAATTCTGCTGAGCAACAGGCTATGAGCCAGCTTTAGGGAGACACCCATTTCTCTGGAGTTCATTTATTTAATAAATATTTACTGAGCCCTTACTTTGTGTCAGACACTTCTCTAGGTGCTCAGAGTTCAGCAGTGAACAAAACAGACAAAATCTCTGCTCTCACAGAGCTAACAGCGAGCTGAGGAGAACAGAGATGCCATGAAAACGAGTAGCTGAATTCTACCAGGGCATTATGCAATGTCAGTTATGTTCAAACAGGAATATGTATGTATGAGGTTTGTGTCTCACTGGAAATCTATTTGTCCCCTTTGTGCCATATGACTTAGAATTTATTTATTTATTTATTTATTTATTTATTTATTTAGCGGTACGCGGGCCTCTCAATGCTGTGGCCTCTCCCATTGCGGAGCACAGGCTCCGGACGCTTAGGCTCAGCGGCCATGGGTCACGGGCCCAGCCGCTCCGCGGCATGTGGGATCTTCCCGGACCGGGGCACGAACCCGCGTCCCCTGCATCGGCAGGCGGACTCTCAACTACTGTGCCACGAGGGAAGCCCAGACTTAAAATTTAGATCCTTATCTACTGGGAGGACTCACTCCTAGTCTGCAGGTGGTCTCTGATAGCTCATCCTTTGGTGTTACCCTTGGCTATTATTTATATTTATCATGCAATGTGGCCACTGTTTACAATTGCTTGACATTTATGGAATCACTTAGATACAATTTTTTCATTTCTTTAGAAATAAGACATACTATATTTTTGACACTTGAAATTGTAGAGAAAAGGGTTATGTGGATCTAAAAATATTATATTCTTCTCTATGGCACCACCTTAACCTGCATTTGGCTGGGGCTAGTTGACTGGTTTTCTACAGTTATGGCTAGCCCCTGTTGCCCTGTATTAGAGTTTGGAGGATGGAAAAATAGCACCCCAGGGAGAACACCCTCATACCTCAGAGGTCTGCCAGACTACTTTGTAAGTCAGAGAGCCCTCAGGAGGCTCTCAGACAAAATATTCAAATCAAGCATTAATAAAGAAACAAGTTTCCCCCTGCCTGAATCACAAAAGGGCATATTGTGATTGCTGTATTTTGCATTTTTTTGAGGAGGGGAGGTACTATAATAAAATAGCACAATTGGGCAACAACCATCATGTTTCAGTGGAAGCATGAGTCAGACACATCCTAGGATCAATTTTATCTTGTTATTTACTAGATAGTGTTGTTGGCCAAGATAGACCAAGGAGACTTTACCAGATCTTTTTACCTCAAGTATATCAATATCCATATGAATAAAATGCATTTTAGTTGGGAGAGAGGTTGTTTGTTCCCTCATCTATATCTGTAGTCTAAATAGTCTCTATGTTTTTCCTAACAGAGTGAAAATCACACTGAGGCCAAAAAGTTAATTACAGATGTGCATCTTTCATTATAATTTCTTTTGTTAAGATGTTTTTCATTATCCAAATAATCATCTTCATTTTCTAAAACTATACTCTTTGAAAAACATTTTTAAACAAATATGTTGTGCAGTAATTGAAATAATGGAGACCACACTTACTCTTTGATGTACCAGAAGGCTGTCCAAATTGAATATTGTCAGTGTATAAATATTGTCACCAGAAAAGCTAAAGATATTTTATATCATTCACTGTTGGATTTGTTAAACTGTAGATTTTTTCTTTTGATGTTTACAGTACAGTTTAATCACCTTCACCTGAAAAATGCTACGATCATCCTCTTAAAACACATAGTAAATACAAACAGGTTTTGACAATAAAAGCAAAACAAACAATAAAACAACAAAAAGAATGGAAAAACAATTTGCTATCACAGTAAACTCTCTTATGTCCTTCTTTTAAGAGAGAGTTACATCACAAGGAGAAAAATTACTGGAGACAAAGAAATAGTAGAAAGGAATAAGAATGGAGAAAGGTACACCATCACTTAAATTACTAACACTTGCATAACTGCAAAAGAGAATGTCTGCAAATAAACACTTTTTGGGTGTAAGACAAGAATGCTTTTCTGTATAGAATGAAATTTAAATTGGAGGAAAACATTTTGTTGAATTAGAATTTAGTTAATGCATTTTTAACACCAGAAATCAGGGTGTAATCTCAGGGGCATGGTTCATGAACGTTAAAGACATTAGTTGGATCCCTTACTATTTTTAGGTTCAATTTTTGTAATTGCCAGTACATTATATCCTTAATTCAGGTTTTTCTCCTTTTTAATCCTTGACAACATTCCTCTACATATGGCAAAATGATTTTTGTCTAAATTAGAAGAATAAAGGGAAAGAAGAGAACTCAATAGGCCCCATACACCTACACTAGCTCTATTTACCTAAACCTGCCTGACCCTCTCCTTCCAACTGCAATCCAGATACATCAGGGCAGGGTGGGATGAAAGATACCAAAAGTGGTTCTTGTAATAGGTAAACAAATCACAAATAAACTTGCTTCTTCCCCATTTTTATCCACTCTGATTGTATATATATATATACAAAACAATATCTAGAGTGTTTTCTTAACCCAGTACTTTATGAAAAGATCAAAGGCTGTATTGAGAACCCAAATTCACACTGTGCAAGGAGACCTACACGAATTTGATAATCTCTCTACATGTATAATTATATACAGATATATAAAAATATCTATGCATGTGTGCACACACACATGCACGCATATCTATGTATTCTGAAGAAAGAAATTGGTGGCAGATTCTAAATGTAGCAAACACTGCCCTGCATTGGAGGGTATGATATGGGTTATCCTAGGGTAATCTTGGTTTTACTCCTGGCTGCATAGCTTTCTAAGCCTGATTTTCCTGCCTTTTAAGGAATTTATGAGTTACTTACAATCATTGTAAACCATCCCCCTTTGCTTAAACCTAGCTACAGTGACTTTACAAGTTCATATTAATGACAAACGCTTTGTATATACAATATATTATTATATTTATAATCTGAATAATCAGAAAGTTTACTTCATTTAAAATGTGTCCATTTAAACACTGAAAAAAACTTTTTCTTTTTCGCAAAGGGTTTGCTGCCAGGACACAGGTGTCGTGAAAACCACTGCTAAACCTAAGCAAAAATGGGAAAGGAGAAGACTCACATCAACATCGTTGTCATCAGACACGTAGATTCGGGGAAGTCCACCACTACTGGACATCTGATCTACAAATGTGGTGGGATCGACAAGAGAACCATTGAAAAGTTCGAGAAGGAGGCTGCCGAGATGGGGAAGGGCTCCTTCAAGTATGCCTGGGTCTTGGACAAACTGAAAGCTGAATGTGAGCGTGGTATCACCATTGATATCTCCCTATGGAAATTCGAGACCAGCAAGTACTATGTGACCATCATTGATGCCCCAGGACACAGAGAATTCATCAAAAACATGATTACAGGCACATCCCAGGCTGACTGTGCTGTCCTGATTGTTGCTGCTGGTGTTGGTGAATTTGAATCAGGTATTTCCAAGAATGGGCAGACCCGTGAGCATGGCCTTCTGGCCTACACTCTGGGTGTGAAACAGCTAATTGTTGGAGTTAACAAAATGGATTCCACCGAGCCACCCTACAGCCAGAAGAGATACGAGGAAATTGTAAAGGAAGTCAGCACCTACATTAAGAAAATTGGCTACAACCCCGACACAGTAGCATTTGTGCCAATTTCTGGCTGGAATGGTGACAACATGCTAGAGCCAAGTGCTAACATGCCGTGGTTCAAGGGATGGAGGGTCACCCGTAAAGGTGGCAATGCCAGTGGAACCACACTGCTTGAAGCTCTGCATTGCATCCTGCCACCAACTTGCCCAACTGACAACTCTTGTGTTTGCCCCTCCAGGACGTCTACAAAATTGGTGGTATTGGCACTGTCCCTGTGGGTCGAGTGGAGACTGGTGTTATCAAACCTGGCATGGTGGTCACCTTTGCTTCAGTCAATGTGACAACTGAAGTGAAGTCTGTTGAAATGCACCATGAAGCTTTGAGTGAAGCCCTTCCTGGGGACAATGTGGGCTTCAATGTCAAGAACATGTCTGTCAAAGATGTTTGTCGTGGCAATGTGGCTGGTGACAGCAAAAATGACCCACCAATGGAAGCAGCTGGCTTCACAGCTCAGGTGATTATCTTGAACCATCCAGGCCAAATCAGTGCTGGCTATGCACCTGTGCTGGATTGTCACACAGCTCACTTTGCCTTCAAGTTTGCTGAGCTGAAGGAGAAGATTGATCATCGTTCTGGGAAAATGCTGGAAGATAGCCCCAAATTCTTAAAATCTGCTGATGCTGCCATCGTTGATATGGTTCCTGGTAAACCCATGTGTGTTGAGAGCTTCTCTGACTATCCTCCTCTAGGCCACTTTGCTGTGCGTGACATGAGACAGACGGTTGCTGTGGGCGTCATCAAAGCAGTGGACAAGGAGACAGCTGGAGCTGGCAAGGTCCAAGCCTGCCCAGAAAGCTCAGAAGGCTAAATGAATATTATCCCCAATACCTGCCACCCCAGTCTTAATCAGTGGTGGAAGAATGGTCTCAGAACTGTTTGTCTCAATTGGCCATTTAAGTTTAATAGCAAAAGACTGGTTAATGATAACAATGCATCGTAAAACCTTCAGAAGGAAAGGAGAATGTGTTGTGGACCATTTGTTTTGTGTGTGGCTGTTTTAAGTTATTAGTTTTTAAAATCAGTACTTTTTAATGGAAACAACTTGACCAAAAATCTGTCACAGAATTTGAGACCCATTAAAAAAGTTTAATGAGAGGGGCTTCCCTGGTGGCACAGCAGTTGAGAGTCTGCCTGCCGATGCAGGGGACATGGGTTCGTGCCCCGGTCCGGGAGGATCCCACGTGCCGCGGAGCGGCTGGGCCCGTGAGCCATGGCCGCTGAGCTTGCGCGTCTGGAGCCTGTGCTCCGCAACGGGAGAGGCCACAACAGTGAGACGCCTGCGTACCGCCAAAAAAAAAAAAAAAATCCTTTAGAGCAAAAGCTAGATACAGCCACTAAAGAACATAGCCTAAATTATTGTCAGAAAGTTAATGCCTTTTTAAAATCTGTTTATTTTCTATTTGTAGAATTATTAACATGGAATAGGACAAAAGTTTGCTTCTATTTGAAGAAAAATAGAATGATAGTTGAATATTCTGTAGTCATTGATTTTTTGCCCAACTAGTACCTAATACATAATAACCTCTAATTAGATGCTTTATAAGTAGATACACTAACTTTAATTTATTTTCTAAAATTATCTCTCTCAATCTTCTAAAGAATCTTACCCCTCTTATTATAATAGAATTTAGAGTGATAGAAAGATTACCCATATATAGTTGACATAGGACTCTCTAGGTTTGTCAAGTAACAATTTCTTGTAGAATGTTCTGCAAGTAGTATATCTCGATATAAAACTGTATTACATTTCATTTCATCAACAGCATCCTTACCTACAAAATAATTACTATACAACTATCTATACAAAGTACAGTACTAAATGTCAGGACTCAACAGACAAGCTCTCCAAGGTCCTCATCCTAGGGATGGTTCCAGGCTAATGATATAGATCTTAATAAACCCTGGGGAAAATTAAAAGAGGGATAGAATTCCATGGGAAGAGATGATAAGAGAAATTTTAAAGGTGAAATGAGTCTTGACCTGTATTGTGAAGAAAATGCAGATTTTAGCTGAGCATGGAGAAAAGACATAAAGTATGAGCAAATACTAAAATTAGGACACACTCAAGAATATTTTCCGGGATAATGCATTAAATAGTTTTCTTTGAATAAGCTGTTTAATTAGAGAAATTGTAAGAAGTAGGTAAATTTAGACCATTGTAAGGAATTTAGATTTGGTCCTGGAGAAAGATGGGGATTGCTGACTATTTTGATTGCATAAAATAATATTTTATGCATTATTTCTTTTAGCATGAATATCTTTCTCAAATAATTGAAGTACGTGCTTATATGATTAGAGTTTTGAAAAGGCTCATCTTTGTCTGCCTTTACATTTAATTGTCCAGTTATCATTCACTTAACCTTTTAATTAGTTTTTTTTAAAGGAGTATCTCTATACTTCATATTATTTGTTCTTACCAACTTGCAGAATTCATAGAAATTCTAATTTGTTCAGTAAAGAACAGAGAGATAGAGTATCTCTTTTCTACATATAGAAGAATGACAAATTAAGTTGACAAACATGAGCTTACAAACAGTGGTGTTACATTATTTATTATATTAAGTTTCACTTCAATGAGAAATTTCTTTCTGAGACTGAATGTATCATTTGACGGCATAAGGAAAAGACAAAGAAACACTGACAGCCAGAAGGTATGGAGTTTGATCTTTGGCTTTTCCAACCTTGCTGTGACCACTCACAGAATTTCATGTGTAGTCTCCAAAGTCATTTGGAGTTCATGAAATCAAATTACCTCTCGTATTACCCCTTTACCTATGCTAACATGTTGCTCTCCCTGCAGATATGTCATGATCAAATTTCCTATTGTTATACTTTTCTGGAGAGAGATATACATTATATCCAATTCCTCCATCAGTTGGTACACATTAACATAATAAATGGCAGGTCCCTCTTTATGATCGTGGGATAATGTTGCTATTAACCAGATTGTCTTCTTTTTATCCAGACCTCAAACAAACTATAGTTCCTTTAAAAAGTGATAAATTGAGATATTCTTTCCTTCCTTTTAGAGACTTAGTCTGTCTAAAAACCATAGTCTGAGCAATTTCTTCTTCTTACCTTGAACGTTGCAATAATGTTCCAAAATATTTCACTGATAAAGGATAATTCCATAAGAAAGTTGTAACTATCAGAGTTTAACAAATGTTTTTCATCCAAGGTGACTAATCTTTAACTAGCAAATGATGATTAGGCATTATTTGGAGAGTTTCAGTGTAGGGACACAACCTAACAGTGACACTTTCTAGCATCTTTCTTGGTTATTATGTGTAATCCGTTTTAGAACATTTGATAAATCTTTTAGTTTCATTCAATGTCTACCTTGCTTGAAGTGTGCTTGAAATGAGAATTGTGGATACTTCATACTGTTTTGATTTTAGAGTTAGCTACCCAAATAGCCTTTAAATGTTATTTTGAATCCTTTTGACCCGGGAATCCTGGATGTTTATGAAGAAACTATGTTGGGCTCTATTTTGTCATCTATTTTAGTATTGCATTAATAATTGTGAAATATGACTACTTTGTTTTCCTATTTGTAACTGATTTTTACCTGTAGTTGGTTTATATTTACTACTATTATATATGAAATAATATACTCTGTATGGAAACAAATAGCTAACATATCATAGTGTAATCCTAAAATACCCTTGGGTTATTATATAAAAACAACCCTGAAATAATAATAACAAAAATAATGAGTTAACATGTATTGAAAGATTATGATGCTGTAGACACTATATTAAGCACTTTAAAAACACTGTCTCATTTAATTTTCAAAAAACCTTAGAGTAGAAAGTATAATTTTCCATCTTTAGAAGGAGGAACTTAGACACAGAGCTAGTGTGGTGGACTATGAAAAGAATTCCAAGCTGACTACAAAAAATGTTATTTACCAATTAATAATGTTAATGTTTCTATTAGCCAATTAACTTATAATATTAGTAATAAAATGACCAATTAGTCATATTAAGTTATGTTTTAATTTCATGTTGATTTCGAAAGGAAAGAAAAATAGTTTTCTATTAATTCTGTTGTGATCCCTAGTGAAAAACACTTCCTCATTCTCTAGTAGAAAAGAAAAATATCCATCTGGTGTTCCTGTAGACTTTATAGTTCCTTAAGAGGAAAAATCTCTGACCTAGACTGATGTTTAATAAGGTCACTGATAACAAATGTGCCTGTCACACTGGGGTTGAGGAACTAGGAAGTTTGTGTCTGGGAGAACATGGGATCATGTCAGAGACAGCAAATAATAGGTACAGGAAAAGACACATTGCTGGTTTGGTCCCTTCATCTTGCTCTCCAAATTTACTTTATGTGTTGGTGATAGTGCCCTTTGCCATTGAGCTTGGGAGGTAAGGAGTAACAGAGAGATTGTACGTTTTACTTCTTCCATTATAAACTTCAGATGTGCCCTTCTACCCAAACCCAGCCACCATAATTCTTCACAGAAGTCATTTCTTCTTAACATGATTTTACATGAAATAATTTGAACCCACTTGACAATTTATTAAAATTGACGATAATGTTTTTGTGGATTCCTTGAAAATACTTCTTAGGTCTCAGGAAGGGAAAATCACATATTAAAAAAGTGAATAATAAAGAAATTTCACAAAAAAGCAGAGAGAGTACCTCTAAGATAAGCAAGAATCACATGATAATAAGTTAAAAAGTATGTACATTAGAGATAAAAATAATCTAAGTTGCCTGATTTAGATATTAAGTAGAAAAATCAATTATAATACACTTAGTTATTGCAAGCCAACCATCACTGTTTTAGTTTTATTTGGTGTTTAAATGTTCCAGAATTCAAAAGGAATATCTTACAGATTATTTTAGGGTATGATAAACCTAACAGAGGCTCACAAATTCTCATATAGTATTTTATGATATTTATAATGAAGGAGATTATTTTCAGTTGGAATATTATTTAAAAAGAAAAAAATATGATTTAAATTAATTCCAACATGTGATACATTTAAGATTTAATTATCCAAACTTTTCTCAAGTTAGTTGCTGTTTATTTCAGTCTCTAAAATATTTGAATAAGACCCTGGAGATACAAACTGAAACTGACCATTTCATTATGTTACAAAATTATTCAAGAATACATAAATTCAGAGTATAAATTTTAGTAAAGATTATTCTTTCTAATGTTTATGATCTTATAGAAAGATTATGTGTTCATAGTCTTGTAGGTGTCTTGAAGTAAAACTTACTCAACAAAATAAGAATTGTTAGTTGGTTGGCATATCACAGAAGACCATATAACACTGGCAAATACATTTATAGTAAGTGAACTACACTAAATACATAGGGATTCCTCAGTATGTGAGGAGACGAGGAGAGAGAATAAAAATATTTTTATCACTGACTTATAAATATCAGTAAGTATAGTTGAACAAAAAGGAATGAAAAATAATATCTAGCATTAGACCTATTTAATAAATGAATTAAAATAACATAGAAAGACAGGGAAAGAGAATCCATTCTATTATTACTTAGAAGAGAATGTAAAGGAACCCTGGGATGAGACAGGCCCTCTCAGAATAGCTATTGAGAATGACGCTGGGTTGCCATGGCCAGTCTTGGTACCTCATTATCTAAGAGCTATGTACAATTATAAGAACTTCATAGAAAAGCAGTGGATAAGATTATGAAAAAGAGGATGGAAGGAGGGATACATAAAGCAAGATTAAAGGTGTTAACAATTTTTTCAGGTTCTAAAAAACAACAAAGTAAAAGATAATAATGGTCTACAAATAAATAACAAATGAAGAGAGTAATTACTAAATAAATTTGAAGGGGATAATGGGATGAAATTAAACTTAATGTCAATATTATGTGTGGGAGAATCCCTTTGTAAATATATAACAGACAAAATATATAACCTCATGAGAAAAGCTGCCTCATACTTGAAGTTCCCATGAATTCACACCCACCCTGCACAAAGACTGGTCTGCAAGCAAAACAGGTGAGCACCCTGAGTCCAACCCACCACATGCAGAGACCAAGCCACAACTAGAATGGGCAAGCAACTTCCCCCTTTCTGTGCAACCCAGGTGGGTAAGCTCCCTCCTTGTGGGCACATGCAGCCCACAAAAGGAAGATCCATTGAGTGCCTGGCTCTAGTGGCCAGAGGAGATTACATTTCTGGACCACACAGAACAGCTCCTAAACAAGATCACTCCCTCAGGACTGGAGGAGATAGATGTTTCACCTAACACATATAGGCAATCATAGAGAGACTGGCAAATGAGGAGTCAGAGGAATATGTTCTAAATCAAAGAACAAGGGAAATTCCCAGAAAAAGACCTTAATGAAATGGAGAAAAGCAACATGCCTGATAAAGAATTCAAAATAAAGATTGTAAATATGCTCACCGATCTCAGAAGAAGAATGGTTGAACACAGTAAGAACTTCAGAAAAGAGACAGAAAATGTAAAAAAGTCTGAAACAGAAGTTATAACTGAAATGCAAAATACACTAGAGGGTTTTTACAGCAGAATGGATGAAACAGAAGAACAAATCAGTGAGCTGGAAGACAAAGCAATGGAAAACGCCCAGACAGAGCAGCGAAATGAAAGAATTAAAAGACGTAAGGATACCTTAAGGAACCTCTGGGAAAACATCATGCAGATTACATTTGCATTATAGGGGTCCTGGAAGGAGCATAGAGAGAAAAGGTCTACAAAAATTATTTAAAGAAATAATAGCTGAAAACTTCCCTAATCTTGGGAGGTAAAAAGACAACCAGGTCCAGGAAGCCCACAGAGTTCCAAATAAGATTAACCTATATAGAAACACACCAAGGCACATTATAACTAAAGTGGTAAAAGTTAAAGATAAGGAGAGAATTTTAAAAACAGCAAGATAAAAGCAACTTACTATACATAAAAGAAACCCCATAAGGCTATCAGCAGATTTTTCAGCAGAAAGTTTACAGGCTATAAGGGAGTGACGTGACATATTCAAAATGCTAAAAGGAAAAGGCTACCAACTAAGAATACTCTACCCACAAGGTTATCATTCAGAATTAAAGGAGAGATTAAGAGTTTTACAGACAAGCAAAAGCTAAAGGAGTTCATCACCACTAATATGGCCTTACGAGAAAAGTTATAGGGGATTCTCTAAACTAAAAGAAGGTACTAATTAAGAATAAGAAAACATACTAAAGTAAAAATCTCACCAGAAAAGGGAAATAACAATGGAGTGAATAAATCACTTATAAAGACAGTACTAAGGGTAAAAGACAAAAACAATAAAATTAATTTAAAATACAATAATTAGTCAAGGAATACACAAAATGAAAAGATAAATATGTTATCAAAATACAAAATGTGGGGGGAGTTAAAGGATAAAGCTTTGGTTTGTGTTCAAAATTAAGTCACTATAGACTTAAAAGAGATTGTTATATACATAGGATGTTACATGTGAACCTCATGGTAACCACAAAGAAAAAACATAGTAAACGCACAAAAGAAAAAGAGAAAAGATATATAAACATAACACTGAAGAAAACAATCAAACCACAAGGGAAGAGAGCAAGGGAAAAAGAAACAGAGGAGCACTACAAAAACAACCAGAAAACAATTAAGGAAATGGCAATAAGTGCATACCTATCAACAATTACTTTAAATGTAAATGAACTAAACTATCCAATTGAAAGATAAAGGTGGCTAAATGGATTTTAAAAAAACCCTATATGTTGCCTTTAAGAGACTCATTTCAAAACTAAAGACACTCACAGACTGAAGGATTGTGAAGGAACGTGAAGGAATAAAAAGTATACATATCATGCAAATGGATATAAAAAGAAAGCTGAGGTAGCAATAATATATCAGACAAAATAGACTATAAAATAAAGACTCTAACAAAAAACAAAGAACATTACGTTATGACAAAGATGTCAATCCAACCAGAGGATACAATATTTATAAACACTTATGCAACCAATATAGGAGCATCTAAATATATAAAGCAAATATTAATAGAAATAAAGAAAGAGACATCAATACAATAATAATAGTGAACTTTAATACCTCACTTACATCAAAGGATAGATCATCTAGGCAGAAAATCAATGAAGAAACACTGGCCTTAAATGACATGTTAGATCTAATTGACTTAAGAGTTTTCTTCAGGAAATTTCATCCCAAAGTAGCAGGATGCACATTCTTTTCAGGTGCACATGGAACCTTCAACCAGATAGATCACTTGTTTGGCCACAAAACAAGCCTCAATAAATGTAAGAAGTTTGAAATCATATCAAGCTTCTTTCATGACCACAACAGTATGAAACTAGAAATCAATTACAAGAAGAAAACTGGAGAAAACACAAACATGTTGAGGCTAAACAATATGCTACAAAACAACTAATGGTTCACTGAAGAAATCAATAAGGAAAATAAAAAATACTGGAGACAAGTGAAAAGAGAAACACAATGTTCCCAAACTGTGGAACACATCAAAAGCAGTTCTAAGGGGGAAATTTATGGCAACATAAGCCTACCTCTGGAAACAAGAAAAATCTCAAATAAACAACCTAACTTTAAATTTAAGGGAACAAGGAAAAAAAGAACAAACAAAGCCCAAAGGAAGGAAATATTAATGATCAGAGTGGAAATAAATGAAGTTGAAACTTAAAAAAGATAATAAAATAAAAAATAAAGAAGATCAATGAAACCAAGAGCTAGTTCTTTGAAAAGATAAACAAAATCCACAAACCTTTAGCCAGACTCATTAAGGAAAAAAGAGAGAAAGCATAAATAAATAAAATCACAAAATGAAAGGGGAGAAATTACAAACGATACCACAGGAATGCAAAGACTCATAAGAGAATACTATGGACAATTATATGCCAATAAATTAGACAACCTAGAAGAAACTGATAAATTCCTAGAAACATAAAATCTTCCATGACTGAATCAGGAAGAAATAGAAAATCTGAATGATAATTTACTAGTAAGGAAATTGAAACAAAATTTTAAAAATTCCCAACAAACAAATTCCAGGTCCAGATGGCTTCTCAGGCGAATTCTACCAAACATTTAACAAAGATTTAATACCAAGCCTTCATAAATTATTTGAAAAATTTGAAGAGAAAGGACCACTTTCAAACTCAATTTATAAGGCCAGAATTACCCTAACAACAAAATCACACATACACACAGACACACACATGAAAATTACAGGCTAACATCCCTAATGAATGTAGATGTAAAAATCTTCAATGAAATATGAGCAAGTTGAATTCAACAATACATTAAAAAGATCACAAGCCATTATCAAGTAGGATTAATTCCAGGGATGCAAGGATGGTTTAACATCTGCAACTCAATCAATGTGATACACCACATTAACAAAACAAAGGATAAAAATCATATGATCACCTTAATAGATGCAGAAAAATCTTTTGACAAAATTCAACATCAATTTCTGATAAAACTCTAAACAAAAATAAAGGAACATAACCTCAAAATAATAAAAGCCATATATGACAAACCTATAGCTGACATCATACTGAATACTGAAAAAACTGAAAGCATTTATTCTAAGATCAAGAATAAGACAAGGATACCTCCTCTTGCTACTTCTACTCAACATAGTATTGGAAGTCCTGACCAGAGCAATCAGGCAAGTAAAAGAAATAAAAGGCATCCTAATTGGAAAGGAAGATGTAAAACTGTCACTGTTGGCAAATAGCATGATACTATACATAGAAAATTCCAAAGACACAACCAAAAAACTATTAGAACTAATAAATGAATTCAGTAAATGCGCAAGATAAAAAATTAATATACAGTAATCTGTTGCATTTCCATACATGAACAACAAACTATGAGAAAGAGAAATGGAGAAAACTATCTCGTTTACAATTACATCATGAAGAATAAAGTACCTAGCAATAAGTTTAATCAAGGAGGTGAAAGACCTGTACTCTAAAAACTATAAGACATTGATGAAAGTAATTGAAGACAACACAAGCAAATGGAAAGATATACCATGCTCATGGATTGAAAGTATCAAGATTGTTAAAATGTCCATACCACCCCAAACAATCTACCACTTCAATGCAAATCCTATCAGAAAACCAATGGCATTTTTCACAGGACTAGAACAAACAGTCCTAAAATTTGCATGGAAACACAAAGACCCTGAATACCAAAGTAAACTTGAGAAAGAAGAACAAAACTGGAGGTATCACACTCCCTGATTTCAAACTATACTACAAAGCTATAGTAATCAAAACAGTATGGTACTGGTACAAAAACAGACATAGAGCAATGGAACAGAACAGAGAATCCAGAAATAAGCCCATGCTTATATGATCAATTAATTTATGTCAAAGAAGGCAAGATTATAAATGGGGAAAAGAAAGTCTCTTCAATAAATTGTGTTGGGAAAAGTGAACAACAAGCAAAAGGTTGAAACTGGACCATTTTCTTACAGCATATACAAAAATAAACCGAAAATGGATTAAATAGTTAAGTGTAAGACCTGAAACCAAACAATTCCTAGAAGCAAACATAGGCAGCAAGCTCTTTGACATAAATCTTAGAAATATTTTTTTGAATATGTCTCCTAAGGCAAGGGCAGCAAAAGCAAAAATAAACAAATGGGACTACATCAAACTAAAAAGCTTTTTCACCATGCAGGAAATGATCAAAAAAGCAAAAAGCAACTTACTGAATGGGGAAAGATATTTGCATATTATATACCCAATAAAGGGCTGATATCCAAAATATATAAGACTTATACTACTCAATATCAAAAAAACAAATAACCTGATTAAAATTGGGCAGAAGACGTGAATAGAAATTTTTCCAAAGAAGACATACAGTTGGCCAACAGGCACATGAAAAGATTCTCAACATCACTAATCACCAGGGAAATGCAAATCAAAACCACAATGAGATACCATCTCACACATGTCAGAAGAGCTATTACTAAAAAATAAGAAACAACAAGTGCTGGCAAGGATGTAGAGAAAAGGGATCCCTTGTACACTGTTGGTGGGAATGTAAACTTGTGGAATCACTGTGGAAAACAATATGGAACTTCCTTGGAAAACCAGAACTAAAACTACCATATGACCTGGCAATTCCACTTCTGGATATTTATCTGAAAAAAATAAAAACACAATTTGAAAAAATATATGCATCGTTATGCTCATTGCAGCACTATTTACCATAGTTAAGAAAAGAAGCAACCTAAGTGTTCATTGATAAGAGGGATGTATAAAGAAGATATAGTATACATATACAATGGAATATTACTCAGCCATAAAAAGGAATGAAATTTTGTTATTTGTGAAAACATTGGTGAATCTAGAAATATTGTGATAAGAGAAATAAATCAGACAGAGAATGTCAAATACTGTATGATTTTGCTGAAATGTGGAATCTAAAAAACAAAATAAATGAACAACCAAAACAAAACAGAAACTGACTCATAGTTACAGAGAACAAATTGGTAGGGGAATGGACGAAGTTGGTGAAGAGGAGTAAGAGGTATAAACTTTCAGCTATAAGGTAAATAAGTCACAGGGATGTAATGTACAGCACAGGGAATATAGTTAATAATATAATAACTCGTATGGTGACAGATGGTAACTAGACTTACTGTGGTGGTCATTTCATAATGTATAAAACTATTGCATCATTATTTCATAGACCTGAAACTAATATAATATTATATGTAAATTATAGTTCAATAAAAAATAGATAAGGAGACATGAATATCAAAAATGATATATGGGGAGGGAGGGAGACGCAAGAGGGAAGAGATATGGGAAAATATGTATATGTATCACTGATTCACTTTGTTATAAAGCAGAAAAACACCACTGTAAAGCAATTATACTCCAATAAAGATGTTAAAAAAAATGATATACAATGCAAAGGCCAATAAATATCACAAAAATACACATTCTTCCCGAAATTAATCCATAAATTTCATAACCAGTCAAAACTGAAACTGTTCTTTGGAATCTTCCAAAATGATCCTAAAATTTCTCTGGGAAACAATAACCAAATAGGACAATTTTTTTTTTTTTTTTTTTTTTTTGCGGTACGCGGGCCTCTCACTGTTGTGGCCTCTCCTGCTGTAGAGCACAGGCTCCGGACGCACAGGCTCAGCGGCCACGGCTCACAGGCCCAGCCGCTCTGCGGCAAGTGGGATCTTCCCGGACTGGGGCACGAACCCGTGTCCCCTGCATCGGCAGGCGGACTCTCAACCACTGCACCACCAGGGAAGCCCCAAATAAGACAACTTTGAAGAAAAAAAAATGTGTAAAAGATATTTCCTACTAGATATCAAATTCATTTTTAGCCTTAGTAATTACTGTAGTGTGTACTGATAGAGACTGGGGTTGATAAATCGATCAATGCAATAGAATAAAGTTTCCACATATATTGAAATAATATATTACAGAGGTGCATTGAAGATGAATAAAAAAGGATGGACTAGTTAGTAAGTGGTAGTACAAAACTGGTTATTCATATAAGAAGAACATAAATTTAGACCCCTTCCTCAAACAGAAACATAAAATGTCTAGTAGAGTAAAACAAGTGTCAAAAATTTGTTTAAAAATTTGAGAAGAAACTATAAAGTCTTAGTTCAGAAATAGATTTCTTATAAAAGAAACCAAAAATGCCCCAAAATAAGGAATATTTATTGAACTTAAATGTTTATGTTTAAAAAAAATACCATAAATATTGGGGAAAGACAAGTTTCACACTAGAATGAATTATTTTCAAGGTATATAATCAGGCAATGTTTGGAAAATAAATGAACTCCAGCAAATTAGTAAAAAAAGATATAGGAACCAATAGAAAAAAAATGGCAAGAGGTATGCACGAAGCATTCACAGAAAAGAAAATCAGAATGGCCAATAAAACATGGAAATACCAAATATATTAGCAATCATTAAATTGCAAATTTATAAAACAATAAAATAATTATTTCACGTCCATTGTAATGGAAATAAACTGTCTGGTGAGAGCACTCTTGGTCAGAAATAGGTGTTTGGGATCTTCATACACTCTGAACAGTAGTAAAGAAATACAGGACATTTTTGGCAATTTCAAGTAAAGATGAAAATTAACATAATCTATGACCCAGGTATATTCTTTAGAGAAACTCACACATATGGCTATATTTATGAATATCTTTTCCTCCCTTTAATATAGAGATGATAAAAGAAGAAAATAAAAATGTAAGTATCTAAATCCATATATTTCCCTCTAAGGACTGTTTTAACTTGTTACAATATATTTTGATAATATTATTTTATTATCATACATTTTGAAATGCTTTCTAATTTGCCTTGTGATCCATCCTCCCTCTGTTTCTCCTTTCTCTCTTCTCTCTCTCTCTCTTTCACATATTTGGAGGTTTTTTAAAATTACATAATTCTATTGATTTCTAATTAAATTCATTATAGTCAGGTAACATACTCAGTTTATTTCAGTCCTTTGATATTTAATGAGACTTGCTTCATGGACCAGCTTTATGTGTGCCTTGTTGAAAGTTCTACTTGCACGTGAAAAGAAGTCATATTTTGTACTTACTGGATGTCATGTTTTTTAAATGTACACTATGATAAGCTGGTCGATAGTGTTGCTCAAATCTTCTTTGTCTTTACTATTTTTTTTTAAAAATCTCATATTCTACCAAATACTAGAAGAGGGATATCAATAGCAGCATCTATCATTGTGAATTTGTCTATTTCCTCCTTTAGTTTTGTAAATTTTTGCAATTTATAATCCAAAGTTCTGTGTTATATTTTCTCAAAAATATAACCTTCTAAATTACTAGGGGCACACGATTTAGAATTTTAATGTCTTATTGGTGAATTGATCCTTCTATCATTAGGAAATACTGTACATTATTTTTAGTAAATTCTTTATTTTGAAGGGATTTTTTGGGGGTGGAATTATCTCATGTCATTTTTCATTGAGTTTAGGATTTGCAAGGTATATCTTCTTTTTTTAAACTCTATTTTATTATACTGGAATACTGAAAGTGATTTTGCTTTCCATAGAGTTGGGTTGTGGCTTATTGTTGCAATGGAATTTGATTTGGGCTTCTTATATACTCTCATTAAGGCTATAAGAAATAGGTCCCCTGGCCTATTTGAAAAGAGAAGGTGTTCTGTTTAAGAAAAGAAGTTGTTTCCTCCATTTGTCAAAAGGTTAAGATTTTCTCCTCCTAAGGCTGAGCTCTTGGGTTTATGATTCTTCCCACCATGTACCTCCCTACTCTGCAACAGCACCCTCTCCACCCATGATGTCTACTCCTGTGCAGGTTGCCCGCCATTCCACACACACCTCAGCTGGCTTCCTAGATACCACCGAGAGCACCATTTTATGAAGATTAGACACCAGATGTGTAGAAATTCTGTGTTTCAGTTTTATTGGACAACCTTTCATATAGTACAATGTAAACATTAACCATTCTTCTCCCTGCCTCACTCTTGATTAAAAACTCTAGTGTAAAACTAAAAATAGTTCTTATATCATCTTTAGTTTGGGGAAAATGAAGGAAAAATGTTTCTAACTGGCCTCACCATAGCCACCTTTTTTATTCTTTGCCCTGTGAATTCAGTCTTCTCTCTCCAAATAGCCATGTCCCCTTCTACTTGATCAGGACATTCTGGAATCTACTGTCTCCTTGTGTTTCTTTTTGTTGTTGTTTGTTTTGTTTAAATAAGATTTTTATTGTAGAACAGAGTTAGATTTATAGGCAAATTGAAAGGACAGTATAGAGAGTTACCATGTAACCCTCACCCAGTTTTTCCTATCATCTTTTATTAGTATGCTCCATTTATCATAATAAATGAATTCATGTTGGTACATTATTATTAACTAAAGTCTACGCTTTCTTCAATTTTCTTTAACTTTTCCTTTATATCCCTTTTCTGTTCCAGGATTACAGCTAGGAAACCACATTACATTTAATAGACATATCTCCTCAGGCTCCTCTTGGTTGTGACAGTTTCTCAGACTTTTCTTGATGGTCTTGATGGTTTTGAGGATTACTGGTCAGTCATTTTGTAGAATGTACCTCAGCTGGGATTTGTCTGAAGTTTTTCTCATGATTAGGCTGTGGTTATGGGTTTTTGGCAGGAAGACTACAGAAGAAATGTGCCATTTTTATTACATTATATTGAAAGTACACACTATCAACACAATTTATCACTATTAATGTTGATCTTCATCACCTGCCTGATGTGATATTTGTCAGGTTTCTCCACTATAAAGTTCCTCATTTTCTCCCCTCTCCACCTTCCTATCTGGTCTCTTTGGGAAGAAGTCACTATGTGCAGCCTATACCTACAGTGGGGAGTTACTCCCCACCTCCCGTGGCAGAATATCTACATAAATTATTTGGAAGTTCCTGCATGAGAGATTTGTCTCTTCTCTCCTATTTGTCTAGTTATTTATATCAGTATGGACTCCTGGATATTTATTTTATACTATTTTAATCCTCCACACATACTGTCTAGCAATTAGTCAAAACTACCCTTTAAATGTCCCCAGCCAGTGTATTATGGCTCTGCCCGGGTAAACAGATCTTGACTGTGTCTCCCAAGATGCTCTTGACTCTCCAGATTTTGAGATGGGTTTGCCTTGGGACCTCAGTGCTCTAATGGGTCCACAAAAAATAACTGATTTTCAGTTTGTCCAACTTTTTCTTGTAAGAATGAGAGTGATGGTTTCTAAGCTTTCTCTCTGTTGGAACTGAAACTGGAAGTTGGTGTATCTTTTTTTCTCAGTATGTTTATTTTCAACTGGTCTCTGCTTTTATATTTAAAGTGTGTTGGGTCTTGCTTTTTAACAAGTATGAGAATCTATGGCCTGTGTTTAGTCCAGCACATTAAATATAATTATTGTTAGAGTTGGGTTTAATTCTTTTATCATGCTGTGGGTTTTAGGTATATTTATCCCTCATTTCTTTGGCCCCTGTGTTTCCTGGCCTGACTTCTTCTGTGTGAAGAAGAACTTCTTCTTCCACTTATTTTCTTAGTTTTCAAATTTATCTCCTGCATTAACTTTTTAGTTACACCATTTTGTGTCATATTATGTTTCTCTAGTGATGTAGTTTTAAAATTCTCTTAAAATAATATTATACCATTTCACAACAGTATAAAGATTTTACAATTGTATATCCCTTCCTTTGCTACATATAAACCCCACAGTCCATCAAATAAATTATTTTTTATTTGTAATAGTTCATAGTCTCTTAAATTTAAATATGTCTTTATATACATATATATATATATATATAAAATATTTTGCTGTATATTTACCCTTTCTACTTATCTTCATTCCTTTCTTAAGAGAAAGTACCCAGGATTCCATTTACTATCATTTGAAGAACTCACAGTAGTGCAGGTCTTTTGGAGATAAATTCTTTTATCTTTGTCATTTCAAAAAATGTCTTGGAGGGAGAAGAAGACGGCAGAGTAGGACTTAGTGCTCACCTCCCCCCATGAACACATAAAAAAGACATCTACATCTCACTGAAAACAAACTGGAGGCTGGCTGAAAGTTTCTTCTATGACCAAGGCTATAAAGAAAGATCCATACAGACTTGAGTAGTAAGGGAGGAGAAGTGATCAGGTCAGGACTGGGGATATCATAGGCTCAGGGATTCTTCCTGGGGAATGAGAGGTTTGAGCCACATATTGGGCACCCCAGCCCTGGGGTCTGACACTGGGAAGATGAGCCCCCTTAGCTGGTTTGAAAACCAATGGGGACTTACCAGAGGGCTGTAAGAAACCGAGACTCTGCTCATGAAGAGCACACAGGCTTGCTTACTACCAGGAACAAGGTGGAGGAAACAGATTAAAACCTGGGACTCTGGCTGTTTTCCTGAAACTTCTGCAGCACTCAACCCAGCTTGCACTGGGTGCGTGCTCCAGCCACTTTTGCTCCAGCACAACTCTCCACTAGGGCAAAGGCTGGTGGAGAGTGTTGCCAAGGAGAGTCTGCACATGAGGGGGGACAGAGCCAGCTAGAATCTGGTCCTGCATCTGAATAGGGCAAGGGTGGCCATTGCCAGCATGCATGCAGAGGTGGCAATTGGGAGTGGCCTGGGGCTCTGACTGGCCTGCTGGGATCATACTATCATGTGACCTGGCCTGCACCAGGCACCTGCTCCAGCCCCTCTTGCTCTGGTGCCGCTCTCCAATGGGGCAAAGTTGCCATTGCTAGAGGGTGTCTACCCAGAGGAAGTAGAACCAGCTTGGAACTGGCCCTGACTCTGAACAAAGCGAGGGTAGTTGTTGTGAATGAGCACACAGAGGCACTGGATTGGAAACAGCCTGGGGTTCTGACTGGCTTGCTGGGACTGTTTCAGCATGCACCCTGGCTTGCCCTGGGTACCCACGCCAGTTCTACTTGCTCTAGCACTGTTCTCCACTAGGGCAGAAGTGCCCTTGCTAGATAGGAAAGTGCACACTTTAGAGGGAATGAAACCAGCTAGCCCTGAACCTCAGGGTGTCTGATCTAGCACCTGAGGCCTTGATCCTGGCCATGATAGGTGTTGATGGTCATTGAGCATAGGGAAGCCCCTGAGAACACCTGGTACTGGCTCTAGCCCATCCATCTCCAGCCCCACCTTCCACCAAGGTGGCAATTGCCAGCACACCCTGGGGGAATATACGACCCATGCTCACTTCAGATCCATTTCTCCCACCAAAGTCACTGGACATACATAGACTGCATAGAAATGTTCTCACACAAAGACATGCCAATTAAAACTGGAACAGGTAACTATATCACCTAATTTCATAAAGTTAAACAAACTGAGAGGACAGAGGAATTGGTTTCAAAAGAAAGAACAAGAAAAAAACCCTGAAAAAACTCCTAATGAAACTGAGATAAATAATTTACAACGTAAAAAATTCGAAGCATTAGTAATAAGACTGCTCACTGAACTGGGCAAAGAATAGATGAACACAGTAAGAATTTTAACAAGGAACTAGAAAATATAAAAAGAGACAGTCAGAGCTGAAAAATACAATAACTGAAATGAAAAACACATTCACTAAAAGGAGAAAAAGCAGACTAGGTGATATAGAAGAATGCTTAAGTGATCTGGAAGATAGAATAATGGAAATCACCCAATCAGAAGAGCAAAAATTAAAAAAAAATTAGGACCATTTAAGGGACTTCTGAGACAACATCAAGTGTACTAATATTTGTACTGTGGAGGTCCCAGAAAGAGAAAAGAGAGAGAATGGTGTAGAAAATGTATTTGATGAAATTATGGTTGAAATTTTCCTAAAGCTGAAGAAGAAACAGATTTCCAGGTGTAGGACTCACAGAAAGTCCCAAACAAGATGAACCCAAACAGACCCACACCAAGACATATCATAAGTAAAATGGCAAAAGTTAACAATGAAGGGAGAATTTTATTGGAAGCAAGAGAAAAACATACACATACGAGGGAATCCCCATGAGGTTATCAGCTGTTTTTTTTTCTATGGAAACTTTGCAGGCCAGAAGGGAGTGGCATGATATATTTAAAGTTCTGAAGGTGAAAAACTTACAGTGTAGGATATTCTACCCAGCAAGGTTATCATTCAAAATTGAAGAAGAGAAAAAGAACTTCTCAGAGAAGCAAAACAAAACGTAACAAAAAAAGTTCATCAATAATAAACCAGCCCTACAAGAAATGTTAAAGTGGAAAAAAAAATGCTACAACAAGAATTTATAGGAAAGGAAAAATCCCACTAGTAAAGCTAAATATATAGTGAAGGCTGTGGATCAACCACTTAAATAAAGGAGCATGAAGATTAAAGAACAAAAATTATAAAATCAACTATAAATACAATAAACAGTTAAGGGATAGATGTGAATATGTAAAATATGATATCAAAAATGTGGAGAGGAGTAAGAAATGTAGATCTTTTAGAATATGTTTGAACATTAATGATTACTAGCTTAAAACAAATAGACATATCTATAGGTTAACATATATGAACCCCATGGTAATCAATAATCAAAAACCTACAATATTAGGATCAGTATCACTGATTTTTCCTCTTGCTTCAGGCTCCAATATGGCTCAGAGCTGATGCTGTCTTTACTGAAAATTTTAACATTTTGTTCATCATCTATTATTTTGATTTTTTAAAATGTTGCATTAAAACTTCATTTGTCTTGAGAAAAGAAAACCTACAATAGATACATAAAAACAAAAGAAAAGGTGCACAAGCATACCACTAATGAAAAACATCAAACCACAAGGGAAGAAACTAAAAGATGAAGAAAGGAACAGAGAAGAACTACAAAAACAACCAGAAAACAGGTAACAAAATGGCAATAAGAACATAACCATCAATAATCACTTTAAATGTCAATGGACTAAAAGCTCCAATCAAAAGACACAGGGTGGCTGATTGGATTAAAAAAAAAAAAAAGACGCATCCATATGCTGCCTATAAGAGACTCATTTGAGAGCTAAGACACACACATACTGCAAGTGAAAGGATGGAAAAAATGTATTCCATGCAAATGGAAACAAAAAGAAAGCTGGGGTAGCTATGCTCATGTCAGACAAAGTAGACTTTTAAATAAAGTCTATAAGGAAGCACATTTCAATGATACAATACAGTATTTTCAACTCTACTCACCATTTTGTACATTAGGTCATCAGATCTTACTCATCTTATAGCTGAAAGTTTGTACTCCTTTACCAGCCTCTATTCCTCTCATGCCCCCAGCCCCTGGCAACCACCAGTCAAAGGAGGCAATGTAATGATAAAGGGACCAATACAAGAAGGAAGAAAAACACACATCCCAATTATAAATTGGGCAGAAGACCTGAATAAACATTTTTCCTAAGAGGACATACAGTTGGCCAACAGGCAGATGAAAAGATGCACAACATTGCTAATCATTAGGGAAATGTAAATCAAAACCACAATGAGATATCACCTCATACCAATAGTCAGAGTGGCTATTGTCAAAAATACCACAAATAAAAAATGTTGGTGAGGATGCGAAGAATAGGGAACTCTAGTATGCTGTTGGTGAAATGTAAACTGGTGAAGTCATTATGGAAACTAGTATGTAGGCCTGTCAAAAAACTAAAATTAGAACTATCATATAAGCCAGGATTTCCACTCCTGGATATATATCCAAGAAAATAAAAACAGTAATTTGAAAAGATATATGCACTCCAATGTTCACAGCAGCATTATTTGCAATAGCTAAGATACAGAAGCAACTTAAGTGTCCATCAACAATACACACACACACACACACATACACACACACACATGGGATATTACTCATCCATAAAAAAGAATGAAAATTTGCCATTTGCAGCAACATTGATGGGCCTGGAGGGTATTATGCTTAGTGAAATAAGTCACCCAGAGAAAGAAAAATAATGTATGTTGTCATTTATATGTGGACTCCGAAAAATAAACAAATATATATAACAAAACAGAAAGAGACTCACAGATATAGACAATAAGCTAGTGATTACCAGTGGGATGAGGAATGGGGGGAGGGGCAAGATAGGGGTAGGGGATTAAGAGACATAAAATATTATGTATAAAATAAGCAACAAGGATATATTGCACACCACAGGGAATATAACCAGTATTTTATAATAATTTTAAATGGCGTATAATCTACAAAAATATTGAATCACTATGAAACTAATATAATATTGAAAATCAACTGTACTTCAATTAAAAAATAAAGAAAAATGTCTTTATTTCACCTTTATTTGGGGAGCATATTTCCACTGGGTATAAAATTCTAAGTTCATATTTTATTTTCTTTCAGCACTGTAAAGCCGTTATTGTATTTTGTTTTAGCCTCCCAGTTTTTTCTGTTGAGCAGGACCCTTTGTTGCTATATTAATGTGCCTTTTTTTCCTCTTGCTGCTTTTGACTTTCTGTTTATCTTTAGTGTTCAGCAGATTGACTATGATGTGCCTAGAAATCTTTTAAAAAAATTGTATATCCAAGATGAGACGCTTGATGAGATTCCTGGATTTGTGGGTTGATATCTTTCAATTAATTTTGGAAGACCCCGGCCATTTTATCCTTACATATTTCTTCTTACCTATTATCTCCCTCCTCTCCTTTAAGTTCCTCACAGATAAGATACTCTCTTTTCTTCTGTTTTTGTTTTAATTTCAGTTTGGATATATTCTATAAATCAGCCTTCAAGTGTATTGATTCATTATTCTGCTGTGTCAATCTGTTTTTAAATCCAACAAATGAATTCATTTTTGATAACTGATTTTTTTCATCTATACAATTCCATTTGGTTCTTTTATATAGTCTCAATATTTTGTCGTGTATGTTATCCACCATTTCCAACAGACATTTGTTACAGTCTGAATATTTGTGTTCCCCTAAAATTTATGAATTTGAAATGCTGAAATTTTATGCCAGTGTGATGGTATTAGAAGGTGGAGCCTGGGGGAGGAGGCTGAATCATGAGAGTGGAGCCCTCATGAACAGAGTTAGTGCTCTTATAAATAAGACTCCACAGTGCTTGTAGTCCCTTGTTTCTGCCTTGTGAGGTGACAGCTGGAAAGTTCCATCTATGAAATAGGAAGTAGATTCTCACCAGACACTGAATCTGCCAGCACCTTGATCTTAGATTTTCCAGCAACCAGGAAGTGTGAGTAATAAATTTCTGCTCTTTATAAGCTATCAGTCTATGGTATTATTGTTATAGCAGTCCAAAGGAACTAAGATAATACTTCAGTTTCTTTATCATCTAACTAATATCAAGTGTAACTGTATTGTCCAACCATGTATGTTTCTTCTATCTACTATTTCTTCTTTTTACTATTAGTCACTTAAAAAATTATTCTTTTGCCATTTCATGTGTCTTGCAACTTTTAAATTTTCTGCCAGACATTTTATATTAAATAACAGTAAGGACTGAATAATATAGCATTTACCTCCATAAAATACTATATGACGTTTTCTTTCAGGCTGCTAGAACTGGAGGCTGAGCCAATCTGAAATATTGCTGAACTGTATATAGGCATTCTTGCAGCTTTAGTTCACCACTGACTTAATATATTTTGAGCCTGTGATCAGGGCTTTCCCTTCTGTGGAACAAAGGGTCAAGTGAAATGAGGAGCTATGCAGTCTTGAGCAGAGGTGACAATATATGACTCATGTTTCAAAAGTTTTACATTCTCCCAGATAATATAGCTAATGAAAGAGAGTTTTATTGCCCTATCATTTTCTTTTCCACATGATCTACTTCAGGATTCTATATAGCAGTCTGTGGTAAAGAAACAAGCATCATGTTTCAACTCACACTTAAGTAAACTCATGGATTGGGAAAGAGCTAGTTGGGGCCTAAATATCTAGATACTTCATGTTCAAGAGCTGTTAAGACTCAACTTCTCAGACTCTAAAGACCTTCCGTACTTAAATAAAGGACAAGGGTAACCTGTCATTTTTGATATGTAAACAAATTGAGGTTTGAGACATGAGGAAGAGCTTTTGACATTAAATCCGTATTTTTCACCACTACAAAATGCTGCCTCTTCATAGCTTTGTAAAAGAAGAAAATGATGATTTAGACCTGGCATGAACAAATTTTATTTGTACAGGGATAGATAATAAATATTTTGGGCTTCGTGGTCCATTTTCTAACTTTGACAACCACTCAACTCAGTTGTAGCACAAAAGCGACCATGGACAATCTGTAAATAAATGGGTACAGCTGAGTTTCAATAACTTTCAATTTACAAAAACAGGTGGCATGGTGAGTCAAATTTGGCCAGTGTTTGCCAATCCTTGACTTAGCTTATGCTGGTAAGAGCAAAGGGGAGATTGCAAAATACATTAAGTTAGAAGTTATGCTAATTTTTTAAAGCTCTGTAGTTCCTGGTTGACATTGAACAGGAGAAAAACTAGACAAATAAGATGATGAATATAATTAACTTTCAATGGTACCATGTTCCTGCATATAGCTCTTCTGCTGCCTAACCAAGAATAACTGTTGGGCAAACTGCAAATTAGTCTTTCTTTGCAAAAGAATATTTGGAAGGTTCTAGCATAGATGGATGCAAATGATGTATTTGTTTCTCAGAAATTTGTAAATGATTTGCTAAATTTCCAAGGCATTTATAGTTTGGAAATGTATGTTGAAGGAAGAAAGAAACTTTTATAAAAATTTGAAACTAAGTATTCAAATGTCATTACTTCTAAGATTACTACAACTAATGGCTCATATTAATATAGCATCTTTATCCTCTAATATCCCTTACAGTGTAACTGTGAATTACATATATATGTGTATGTATATATATGTATATATATATGTACTTCCATATACAATATTATGTGTATATATTTTCCCTCACCCCCTTCCTGATATGGAAACTGAGTCATTAATAAGGATTAATAAATGCCTAAAAATGATGCCACTGACAGTCCTGAGTAGAGACTTCTGATCTCCTGGCACTCAGACTAAAGCTGTTTGCATTTTCTCTAAATCAATATATCTGTAGTCCCAGGTGAGTCTCCTAAAGCAAACAGACAGGAATCCCAGGGTATGTCAGTTTCAGATAGGAATAATAATTTGCACGTGTACATTTGAAATAAGGACATATCTATCATTTTCTAAAGTGAAAGACTATCCTTGTAAAACTCAAATTTAGCACAGATGTTTCACATACCTAATTACTATTGGTTAGAGTACTTAGGTAGTACACAAGTTTGTCAGATCTTTTCTTTGGTCAAATAACTTTAATAGGGAAGACTGTCACTAAAGGAGATGATTAAAAGTCCCTAGTGGGCTTCTACCCCACTTCCAAATGCAGGTAGGATATTTGCTAGTTATTACCTAAGTCTTTGCTGATAATTCCAGACAAAATGGCACAGAAAGTCAGTCATTAGACATATCCTTTGGTTAGCCTCTGATAGAGGGTTTATTTTAGTCAAGATACATTATCTATAATCATATTTGTCTACTCTGTATAAGTGTATATTTTTGAAGTCTTGAACTGGAAGAAAAAAGTTAGTTTTCTACATGTTAACCTGAAAATTAAAAGCAGCATATAGTCTTTACTATATGTTATCAGAGACACATGAGCTATTGATTCAGGCTTTTCATATCAAGACATTTCATTTAGGTAAAAAGAAATGCTTATGAATACAAAGTTCAGATTTAGAAATAATTAGAAGAAGCATTTAGACTTAAAAAAAAATCAATGGACTTATCAATCTGCCATGAAAAAAAGGCTGAAGATCTTTGGCCTACCTCTGACCTGTAATTAACAGAATAAAGGAAACAGAGAACATACAGAGAGATTTTGAGTGGTTTTGAGAAATATGTGTTGAATTTCACATATTGGAAAAATGTTACCTATTTCAGTAGAGGTATGTCTTACCTTAATAAATAAGACCTAGTATTCTTAACGTCTAGATACTAATGAGGTATCAGATTATTTGATACAATGCCAAATACTAAAGGTTATTTAATAAATTTTGATTGCTTCATTCATATAATCACACGTGCTGTTGCATATGGATGAGATAACTAAAAAGGAATTGTGTTTAGAGGTTATCATCATGGGTGGAAGCTTACATGACACATAGGAAATACTATGATACTGTCCCATAGGAATATCCATTTATGGTAATGTCCAATGGTAGTATCCATTTTAAGCTATGACTTTGAGAGAAATGAATTTCCCAATAAAAGATAACTTTAAAATGAATCTTCTTTCATTGTATGGAATGGTGATCTTGGAAGAGAGATAAGCAGAGACAGACATAAGATGTTGAACAGCTGAGTGTGAAAGATAGAAAGTTGCAGCTGCAAATAGTCATTTATGTTATATAATAAGGCAAGCAGCTAGCATTTTACCAAACGTAATAGAGGGGTGTACTGATAAGACTCCATGCTTACTACCTGATTTTGACCAAATTAATATGTAAAAACTGAGAAATTTAAGGTCATGGTAATGAGCAACCTGAAATGAGAATCAAAAATCTTGGTATGAGGCAATAACACTCTAGAATCATGAACATAACTCAGGACTGATCCAGAATATTGATCCAAACAAAAGTTTGTTAGTGAAGAAAACCTAGAAACATAGTTTAGAATCACTGTATAGTACTCGTAATTCACGTAATTAAACTTATATGATAAAAATAATTGTTCTTATTAGAGAATATGTGATCAGCATTTTTAACAAGTCCTTTAGTTTTTTATATAATATATACACTATTAAGTTTCTTAGTTATTGTTAAATACTTCAAATTGTGGATATTCACTTAATAACATAGTTTCTGATTCCCAGTTTAAAAAAAATAATAATAAAATGAATAAATGTGTTGGTATCTTCCCTTACAGAAATCTTTCACTGAGGGCTTACTTCTCCTTAGTTGTGCCACATATATACTTAATCTTAATCTTATAAGAATAGGTTATCATTTGTTTATAAAATAATATGATTTAATCAAATATCTCACAGCAAATTTTGAGGGATTATGTTGGTAAATATAAAAACATTTTGAGCTATTTCTGTATAACAATATTTTCTTTAAAGTAGGAAATTTGAACTTAAAAAAAAAGTAATTGAAGTTGGAACACTAAAAATTTTGATGCGATTCTAAATTAGGGATCAGTTTCCTATTTTCAAATATTTGATTTCTTAAGATTCTGTTGTCTTTAGAAATAGAATAAAAGAAAGGATATATTTCAATAATATTTGAATCTTTAGAGATTTTTAAAATTAGCTTTTGAAATATTAAACTATTTTTCTTGCTTTAATTCACTCATTATGCAATATAAGCACCTGGAAATCATTGTAAAAAGAACTCATTACGATTCTTCTGTGAAAATTTCAAACTTACTGTTTGAGGAAATAGAGATACAACATATCTCAACAGTTCCTTTTTTGTTATTATTGAGAAAATTCATATTGATCTTGAAACACAGGTATTGTCTTTGAGTATATAAGGTATACAGACCTCATTTTTAAATTCTCATAATTTGTTAAACTAAGAAAACATCGCTGATATGTCTTTGCATAAACATAGAACATACTGCTCTATTTTTTTAGCTTTAATGTCTAACATACATTTCTCACTCTCACATCAAGCAATATAGTCTCCATTTAAATTAATAAAAATCTATGACCCAATAGAAGGAAAAATTAATTACCTGAAATATATTGCTATCCTGTTTGTATGAGAATGAAACAAGTTATTCTTTTAAAAAATTGATTTTGATGGAAAACTAAGCCCTTAACAAAGTGCTTCTATATGAAAGATTTCAATATGGAACATGATGGAGGAGAAATTGCCTTTGAGAGGGAATCAAGAGCACTGATTTTGTCTGAGATCCTTTTCTCCCTGACTGAATGAGCACAGTTATTTCAGAGTTTGTATTTACGATCCTTCCTATGATTATGAAATTCATAAAAAGTGATCCTCAAACTGTTATAAGCATAGAGTCCATTGACAAAAGAACATTCATGATATTCATTCTATTAATCTAAAATTTAATATATTTAGAAAGCCTTACAATAAAATAATAATGCAAAATGTAATAAAATGAAACAAAGATTAACAAAATAATAAAGGCTCAACAAGTTAAGCTTGAGAAGCCAGGAACAAATCTCAGAACAAAATGAAACAAAACAAAACAAAAATGTTTATCAAATGTAGTAGTAGTAAATGAGAAAGAAGAGTCAGAATAGACACACATGAGACTTTCAGTATGAACTATCTCTCCAAAGATATAAATGATAAGAAATAAAAAAAAATATGCTGTAATACCATAAAGATAATATCAAAGTTGAAAATGCAAGATAAAGTGAAAACATTGATGGAAGACAAGAGAATTAATATCCTAGCACAAAAAGCCAATATTTCAAATCAAGGTAATTTATAGAAACGTATGATTAAATGCAAGAGAATCTAAAAGCCTATAAAGATACAGAAGTTCATTCATCTGAAATAGTTGTTATTAGTGCAAATGGAGAAGGCCAAATCTGTAAGGAATTAAAATTGGGCCTTAAGTTTAGAGGTATGTGTACTTTAATTCCAAATCTGTCATTTCTTCTTTGTCTGATCCTGCTATTTAACCTTTTTAAAGCTCACACACCTCAAGAGAAATAGGCCATTATAGCTCTGTCATAGAATTTTTGAAATAATTAAATGTGATCTTATGTGTAAAACACTGAAACAAATGCCTAGCAAATAACAGCCACCTATTTTTTGGGGCGGGGAGGGAGTTGAATAAATTAGTTGGCAAACTTTTATTTTAACTGCAGTGCTTCCTTGGAATGGATATAAATGATAACAGAATCTCTTTCAGTAGAAACACACACACACACACAACATTCCTAAGCCTCTACTTGTCATGTTTGAAAACTTTAAATTTTTAGGTTTAAAACATTAAGAACAAAGAGAAGATTTTACAAACTGCCAAGAAAGCAGGAGATACAGTGACAAGAATGTCTTGAAATATTCCCCTACTGGCTTTGGAGACAATCTACCCAATGCCAGGACAAAAGAGTAATCACTGCAAAATACAATGTCCCAACAAGCTGACCTTTTCTTTCCGAATTAATTATTCAAATACTCCCATCATAGCAAAGTTGAACAGAAATAAAAATGAGTATCTCAGGACACATGAAAGATACTTAGTAAACATTGATTAGAAAAAATTATGTGAGGCAAGATTAATGGAATGAAGTAAAATGATATAGGAATTTAGACCAACATGTGAAAAATGGAAAATCAGAAGATTGAAATTCATAGAATTTTCATCTACAAGATATAACTAGAAAGTGAGTAGGACAAGGAGAAATTTAACCTGAGAAAGACACTTCTGTTCTTAATAAGTAAATTCAAGGTCTATTTAGTAAGAATAAGTCGTGATGAAAAATAAAGAGCGAATAAGACTGAACATTTAACTGTAAGTTACATTCTGTTTTTATCATTAGAAAACTATGAAAAGTAAATCTCAGGTTAATTATATTGTTATAAGTATATTGCATAAAAGTTATAGATTAGATTACAAATAAATTTTAAGGGAATTAGAATTTAGTGTCAACTAGAAAATACATATAAATAAAAATAGAGAATATACCATCATGGGATAAAAATTAAATGACACAAGGAAAAAGTATAATACTTAGAACAATTGTTTTCAATTCTCTTGTAATTAGAAAGGTCCCTGACTGTATTTTTAAAAATGCAATCATCCTGCCTACAAAAGATGCACTCAATACTAAAAAGTCACATGATCTTTCTCAACATTTGGGTCAAAAAGGCCATGTAGCACACGGTAGCACATACCTATGAACAAGCAAACAAGCAAATATGAACGTTACAGACATGGAAGAGGCATGTATGTTGTATGTGTGTGTGTGTGTGTGTGTGAGAGAGAGAGAACTGCATACATGTGCACATTTAGATAGATACAGATAGACATAAAGTAACCTATAAATATAAATGCAATATATTCAATGTCACAGAAAGCTTTCAGAGATCAATTACAAGAAGATTTTTGCTTTCGATATTTTTTAAAGAAGAACAAGATAAATATCACAAATATGGATCTATTAAAAAAAGTTTAGAAGTAGAACAAAGTGCCAAAAGAAAACAGAAATTATCTGTTGCTTCTGACCTGTTCCTCTCCTCCTTAACTGCCATGGACAGAGATGAGTTTTTTGGACAATAATTTTTTTGTACTTTTCCTGTCCCTGCAGAAAACCCTGAACTCCCCAGAGAATTCCAGAAACTATAGGAAAGCAGAACAGGCATATAAAGATTCTCTACTTACTTTGCTTTCTCTTCATTCATTGTTGAATATGAAGTCTATGGGTATATGAAAGACAAACACAATTTATCTACATTTCAGAGAAACACAAAGTCAGTTTTTCCTAGGAGTTTTGTCACAGGGGCAGGGGTTTAGTCTCTGGGTGGGGATGGAGTCAGTGATGTCCTGAATAGACAGGAAAAAGGCTTCAGATGCTATCTTAAGGCTGCCATTTTGGAAAAATTGTGCAAAAACAGTTAACTAAGGTGCTTAACTCACAGCCCAAGCTACAAAGATTTGAGCTTCATCAAGGCTTATTTCTGCAAAGAAAATTAGAGATACATTTCTCCGTTTTGATACATAATTTGCTACTTTTAGTAGTAAGGATAATGGTAGGGTGATAGGTTCTTGTTATTGTTTTTTAGTTTAGCTTTGTTTTAGAGGTCAAATTACACTCTGATCTATATAATTCTGAGATTCCTTGGGAAGGTTGGTGAATATGAGTTAAATTATTTTTTTGTTATTTTAATTTCACCTGCAACTTTATCACTGTAGTAGGCTTTCACAGCTAAATGGTCAGAAATACCATTTCAATAATAACACATTGCTGGATTCTAGAAGCTTAGTGGACCTATTTTAAATCCTTCTGAATGTTTGAAAAGCATGTTACTGTAATATATCTCACTTTTGTGTGTGTGGCTTATTTTCCCAAGTATTAAAGTAATACACGATCATTAAATCAAATTTGGAAAATGGTAAACACTATAAAGTTAAAAAGCAACCATGAGCCCAATATCAAGATAATACCCATATATAGGAAGAATGATAGACATGATAAAAAGATACATGTAAATAGGAAATAAAACATCAATTAAATTATACCAAAAATAAATACATTTTGTATCAATTTTTAAAAAAATTAAGACTGTATTTTGCCTATGTTTGCATGTTATTAAATATTCTACTTCATTATATTGTAATTCCATAAATTATTTAACCAGCCTTCTATTGTTTGGTATTTATATATTTACTAATTATCATTATAAATGATGGTTCATATCTAGAAGTGGAATTTTTATGCCAAATACTATGGCCGTTTATGTTTCTTAATAACGAGCAGCCTGGAAAAGTGGGACAAAAACAAGTTTTAGAGCTGCACTCATTTGGATTCAAAACCTGGAAAATCCATTTCAAGCTTTCTGGCTCCATTTGGATAAATCTTCAAAATCGAGATGTTGAATTTATAAATAAGGATCCATTTAAATATGTTTATTTTAAACAAATTTAAAGTAAAAAATCTAGTTGAGAACTTGGCACATAGCATATGGTAAGTATTTTTATTCCATAAAGTTATTTACTCTTTAACCATCATATTTAATGTTAACATTTCTTTTAAAAACTGGGGCTTCCCTGGTGGTGCTGTGGTTAAGAATCCACCTGCCAATGCAGGGGACACGGGTTCGAGCCCTGGTCCGGGAAGATCCCACATGCCGCAGAGCAACTAAGCCCATCTGCCACAACTACTGAGCCTGTGCTCTAGAGCCCATGCACCACAACTACTGAGCCCATGTGCCACAACTACTGAAGCCCACGCACCTAGAGCCCATGCTCCACAACAAGAGAAGCCACTGCAATGAGAAGCCCACTCACTGCAATGAAGAGTAGCCCCTGCTCGCCACAACTAGAGAAAGCCCATAAGCAGCAATGCAGACCCAATGCAGCCAAAAATAAATAAATAAATAAATAAATTTTTAAAAATAAATAAATAAAAATTATATTTGATTTATGTTTATACAGTAATTTTGACATCAAGGAGTTTATGTTATGTAATAAAATCTATTTTCTTTTTTATATTATTTCCATTTCCTTTTCAGTTTAACAAGTTCTTCCCCAAATTGAAATCAGGAAATAAATCACTTATATATTTTTCTAATTTTCTGTCTTTTTCTTTTTTTCCCCAAGGAAAAGTACTGTAAAGCAAGGTGAAGATGAGTAGAGAACTAAGTGATGAACTTTCCCAGTATTACCTAACTTAATAATAACTACACTCTCTATTTTATTCTCTATTTGAGGTAGGGAAACCCTGTCTGAGCAAAGGAAAATTGAACCTCATAGGAATGGACTCACACTAGATCAATGCTTATTAGGCTTTGGGTAATGATTTAGGACTCCTGATGATAGCCTTGACCCTTATATATATATTAGAAAAGGAGATGCCTGTCAGCATAGAAGCAGATATTAAAGAAGGATACTGATGGCTTTCTCTCTCTTTCTTTTAATCACCTCTTAAACACTGAGCCTTGGTATGTCTTTTCTTCTTCTTTTTTTTTTTTTCAAGTGTTCCAGAACCAGCACCATTTGTTGAAAAGGCTATCTTTGCTCCATGGTATTGCCGTAGCTCCTTTGTCAAATATCAGTTGACTATACGTATATGGATTTATATCTGTTCTCTAGTCTTTTCCATTGATCTATTTGTCTATTCTTTTGCCAGTACCACACTGTCTTGATTACCATAGCTTGTCTTAGTAAGTCTTGAAGTCAGGTACTGTCAGTCCTCCAACTTTGTTCTTTTCCTTCAATTTTGTATTGGCTATTCTGGATCTTCTGCATCTCTATATAAAGTTTAGAATCAGTATGTCAATATCCACAAAATAACTGCCTAGGACTTTTATTGAAACTGTACTGAATCTATAGATCAAGTTGGGAAGAACTGACATTTTGACAGTACTGAGTCTTCCTATCTATTAACATAGATTCTCTCTCTGTTTTGTTCTTCTTTGAATTCATTCATCGGAGTTTTATAGTTTTACTCATATAGATCCTGTACATATTTTTTTACATTTGTACCTAAGTATTTCATTTTGTGGGGTAGTAGTATAAATGCTACTGTGTTTTTTATTTCAAATTCCACTTGTTCATTGCTGGTTCTGCCTTTTTAATTTAATTTAATTAATTTTTTATACAGCAGGTTCTTATTAGTTACCTATATTATACATATTAGTGTATATATGTCAATCCCAATCTCCCAATTCATTCCATGTATGTCTTTTCTAATTTAGTGATTTATGAACATAATCTAAACAAACATGGGGCATGATGGGTTTTTGGAAAAAAAATGCCCTCAAAAATTTCACAAGTATCTAAATGAGCCACGATGCAAATGTTCTTGATTACTGAACATCCCATTAGATGTGCTGTTGCCTTTTCCAAAGGACTTACAGACAGTGCTGGCAGCTTTGCTTCCTCTCCAGCAGGCCATATTTTTACTGGGCCAAGTCCACACAACCCTCTTTGCATCCTCATTACCAATCCTAGGAAAATTATACTGGTTTTTAACTTCTTTATTTGATAGACAGCCTAGTTGGTTGAATAAACAGTCAAGAGAATATGTTTTTATGTTGGATTTTCCTTTTACTATTTCTGAAAACGTTCTATAATTTAGTTGATTTTGTGTCTCCAATTAATGAAGGTGCTAGATGTCTGACTCCCTAGTAAACTCAGTGGGTGTTAACTTTATTGTCTCTTTAGGTCCAGATTATGCTAAATTCATTTCAGAGTATGGAATTCAGTATGATTACAATATAATCGTATGTTTAATTGCAAGTAAAACCTCCTCTAAAATTAATATTTAAAGTGGAATTGCAGTCAAAAGCAGAATGAATGAGGAGGTATTGTTATAACAGAGTGCCCTGAGGGAGATTAGTGAGTTTCAGAGAAATTTGGGCTGTGAATCAGAAAATAATCCCTAATAAATCTCCAGAGAAGGCCACCTCTACTTCCAGAAACTGTTATTTCTTGTGGGTTAGATACGCATTCTCTTGTTTTATCTCCTTTGCATTTGGCTGCATAATTTCTATTAAGACAGAAAAAATAAGCTTTCTTTCGAGATCTTTCTTTTTCTTTTTTAAGGGCTCACTGTAATGGCTTTTTCTTCTACCTTGAACATTTTATATCTAACAAGACCTCTTTCCACGTGTTTGCTAGATGTGAGAGCTAAGCGTGTATCCTTTTCTTATTCCTTTTTGGCATGATTCTTAGCAAGCATTTTAGTTACTCTTCTAGCTCAGAGGATACTTGAATAAGTAGAAACGTAAATTACAAACAGAGTTTTTGTGGCTGTATCTTACTGTACTTGTTGATTTAATGCAATCTAGGATGGGATTTTATGTAGGGGAAGAAATGACGTATTACTGTACTCAACTTTTGAATATTTTAAGCATTCTTTCTGTCTAACCAACAGTCACTTGATTTCCAATGTTGTTTATACTACATAGAATTTTAACACAAAACTTTAACTTATAAAAGTTTAAGTACAGAGATGTCCTTTTTTGGAAATATTTCTTTCATTCTCTCATAAAAAAGGGAACACAAAGCTGTAACTGTAAAAGCTTTGTTTTACAATCTGTAAGAAGAATATTGACAGGGTTCTAAATACAAAGGCTGGTCAAGAATTAGTCCCAATATGATCTTACATGTCAGAAATTCAAATGTCTTGTGTTCACATAGGTGATTTTATACACACTCTTCAATAGGCATTTGCCACAAAATGTGTCCTAGCATAGCATTCATCTGCACTCAATATCACAAAGAAAAAGTTCTTTCAATAGTTTTCCTTTACCATATAAAATAGGATTTTTAAAAACGTATTTAGACTTTTTTATTGGCTAATGATAGGTAGCTGGTGATTTTCTTCATTATGTTCTGATTTCTGAAAATTTCTGAATAAAATAAATGATAAAAGATGATGCACTTATGCTGTATACAGAAAAATAGAAGCTCACTTGCTGTCTCTTAGTCTTAGGTTAAATTTCTTTATGTATAGAATCATAGTATGTCTACCTGGAGAAGTTCAGAAATTATTCAGATTAAATATTTTATTTTACAAATAATGAACCTGAGACCCAGAGAGTGTCTTAGCTTAACTGACCAGTTAGAGAGTGAACTTTTTCCTATACCTTGCTTCTTTCCATGATTAGACATTTTCTCATCTCTTTTGACTCTTCAATAAATAGGTTTCAATAGATAATGATGACTGGCCAGGAAAGAGCCAGGAGGAGCTGTATCGAGAGTCCAAGAAACTTACTACCACCCCATCTCGACTTCAGGCTATTCTTAGCCCTGGCCATTTGCTATCTCCCCCTGATTTGGGTTCTGCAGCATGCTGTACCATATGTGTGCACAACTGATTAAATATTCAGTAATTCACTGAACAATTTTTTTTTTTCTAAGCTCTACCATGGTCTTCAAGTGAAAGGGGGACAGATATGCAAAAACTAGCTATAATATCAGTTAAAATAAAATTAGAGTTAAGTGGATTTTCAGATTGTAGATGGAAAGGGGCTTGACTCCAATTGAGAAATAAAAAAATAGGCTTCGAAGAAAAGGCACTGGGGCTACACATTAAACACTGAAAGGCATTTCAAATTTGAATCTAAATAGGCATACTAGGCTCAGCAAACTGCATCAATAAAAGTGTGGAGATGCTCAAATGAAGAGACCAGGAAAAGGCAAGGATTATGATTTGGTTGAGATTACCTCATGGAGTACAAAAGAAAGATCCTGGTCTCTTTGGTCTTTATGTGTGCTTCAGACACTTCTACTACCTGTGAAGCAAATAATCTGACTTCTTGTCAATGTTGAAAATTATGGATTTCTTTCAAGGTTTGAGTATTTACTTCAGGGATTCAACAATCATAATCTATGTTTTCTATAACTTCTAAAGCAGCCTGTGTATAGTGTGTCTAGAACAAGGAGCAGTCTGGATGACATGAGTTGAGATATGTTGAAAGAATTCTTGGCTGTAAAATATACAAGGTTATCTGTCCATGAAATTATAAACTTCACTACTGAAGTTAGTGTTAGAACCAGCATGTAACTCATTGAAGAAATTGGAAGGCAGTGTTTTGCCCACAGTCACATAACACTGGTATTATATTTATTTTTTAATTGAGAGATTGTTTCTCTAGAGTTCTCCTGTTATAAAATTATAAAACCCAAGATCCTCATTTCAGAAATACACACACACACACACACACACACACACACACACACACACTTTTTGCTTATTCTTTTTTCTTCTTTTTTTGGAACTCAGGTCACAGAATTGCATCAATCAAGTTTTGCTATTCATAGCTTACTCACATTTTGGTCCATGTATGGCTGTCTGATTATATTTGTTTACATATTTATTAGTAATCTAATTAACACCTCTGATGTATCATGCATTCCAAGAACTCAAATATTTCTAAAAATTTATATTTACCTATGCACATTTCCCCACATCCTACTTTTGGCTTCTCACCTAGAAGTATCATATACCCAGAAGTTCATGCTTATCACTCCCTTGTTTTTCTTTAATATATTCTATCACTGAAACATAAAAAGGCTTAACAAATATATTGAAAAGTTTTGCTTGTTTTTTAACTTATTAATGGGTGTACAATTTTATACTAACATCTTAATGTAGGATTATTTTGTCAGATAATTCAGTATAATTTGAAAAGAGATAAGAGCCTGAGGGAATAATAATAAAGACCCATTCAACAAACATTTGTGGAACAGTTAACATTTGCTGGCACTGGGGATACAATTACAAATACAATATAATTCCTTCTTTGAGGAATTTTTGATTTGTGAGAAATGGATATTAATAGATAATTGCAATAAAATGTAAAAAGTATTATAAAAAAGATTTTTGCAAACTGGTGTGGGTTTATGGGAGAGATGGCATTTTCCTTAATTCTTTAAAGATGTTTGGGATATCATTATAATATGAGACACATTTCAGATCGAGGGAGACAACTGGGTAATACTGTTGAGGTGAAAGAAGAGCAGATATCAAATTATCAATAAAGTATGAAAGATAGAATTAAGGAAGAAGGAATTAAGGCTAATGAATTAGGAAGAGTACTAATGGATTAGTGGGGACGATTCAGAAAATTGTACAAGTTACTATCAAAACTATCTATACTGGGGGAGACCTTCAAGATGGCGAAGGAGTAAGACATGGAGATCACTTTCCTCCTCACAAATACATCAGAAATACATCTACATGTAGAACAACTCCTACAGAACACCTACTGAATGCTGGCAGAAGACCTCAGACTTCCCAAAAGGCAAGAAACTCCCCACGTACCTGGGTAGGGCAAAAGAAAAAAGAAAAAACAGAGACAAGGGCTTCCCTGGTGGCGCAGTGGTTGAGAGTCCGCCTGCCGATGCAGGGGACACGGGTTCGTGCCCCGGTCCGGGAAGATCCCACATGCCGCGGAGCAGCTGGGCCCGTGAGCCATGGCCGCTGAGCCTGCGCATCCGGAGCCTGTGCTCCGCAATGGGAGAGGCCACAACAGTGAAAGGCCCGCGTACCGCAAAAAAACCCAAAACACAAAAACCAAAAAAACAGAGGCAAAAGAATAGGGACAGGACCTGCACCTCTGGGAGGGAGCTGTGAAGGAGGAAAAGTTTCCACACACTATGAAGTCCCTTCACTGGAGGAGACGGGTGGTGGGTGGTGGGTGGTGGGGTGGGGGTCTTCGGAGCCACAGCAGAGAGCACAGCGACAGGGGTGCGGAGGGCAAAGTGGAGAGATTCCCGCACAGAGGATTGGTGCCGACCAGCACTCACCAGACTGAGAGGCTTGTTTGCTCACCCATCAGGACGGGTGGGGACTGGGAGCTAAGGCTCGAGCTTTGGAGGTTAGACCCCAGGGAGAGGACTGGGGCTGGTGGCGTGAACACTGCCTGAAGGGGCTAGTGCGCCACGGCTAGCCGGGAGGAAGTCCAGGAAAAAGTCTGGAGCTGCCGAAGAGGCAACAGACTTTTTCTTGCCTCTTTGTTTCGCAGCGCGCGAGGAGACTGGATTAAGAGCACCACCTAAACGAGCTCCAGAAACGGGCGCGAGCCGTGGCGATCACTGCGGACTCCAGAGGCGGGCATGAAATGCTAAGGCTACTGCTGCAGCCACCAAGAAGCCTGTGTGCAAGCACAGGTCACTATCCACACCTCCCCTCCCGGGAGCCTGTGCAGCCCATCACTGCCAGGGCCCCGTGATCCAGGGACAACTTCTCTGGGAGAACACACGGCACATCTCAGGCTGTTGCAACATCATGCGGCCTCTGCCACTGCAGGCTTGCCCCGCATTCCGTACGCCTCTGTCTCCCCGGCCTGAGTGAGCCAGAGCCCCCTAATCAGCTGCCATTTTAACCCCCTCTGTCTGGACGGGAAAGAGACTCCCTCAGGCGACCAACATGCAGATGTTGGGACAAATCCAAAGCTGAAACCCAGGAGCTGTGTGAACAAAGAAGAGAAAGGGAAATCTCTCCCAGCAGCCTCAGGAGCAATGGATTAAATCTCCACAATCAACTTGATATACGCTGCATCTCTGGAATACCTGAATAGACAATGAATCTAAAACTGAGGCGGTGGACTTTGGGAGCAACTATAGACTTGGGGTTTGCTTTCTGCATCTAATTTGTTCCTGGCTTTATGTTTATCTTAGTTTAGTATTTACAGTTTATTATCATTGGTAGATTTCTTTATTGATTTGGTTGCTCTCTTCCTCCTTTTTTTTAAGAAAAAAATATACATATATATGTATATTTCTTTTTTTCTCTTTTTTGAGTGTGTATGTGTAGGCTTCTTTGTGTGACTTTGTCTGTATAGCTTTTCTTTTACCGTTTGTCCTAGGGTTCTGTCTGTCCATTTTGTGTGTGTGTGTGTGTACTTTTTAGTACTTGTTATCATTGGTGAATTTGTATTTTGGTTTGGTTGCTCTCTTCTTTTTTCCTTTTTTTAAATTACTTTTTAACTTTTTAATTTTAAATAATTAAAAAATTATTTTAATAACTTTATTTTATATTATTCTATTTTATTTTTCTCTTTCTTTCTTTCTTTTTTTCTCCATTTTCTTCTGAGCCGTGTGGCTGACAAGGTCTTGGTGCTCCGGCCAGGAGTCAGGTCTGTGCCTCTGAGGTGGGAGAGCTGAGTTCAGGACATTGATCTACCAGAGACCTCCTGGCCCCATATAATATCAAACAGCAAAAGCTCTACCAGAGATCTCCATCTTAATGCTAAGATCCAGCTCCACTCAACCACCAGCAAGCTACAGTGCTGGACACCCTATGCCAAACACCTGGCAAGACAGGAACACAAACCCACCATTAGCAGAGAGGCTGCCTAAAATCATAATAAGGTCAGAGGCACCCCAAAACCCACTACTGGATGTATCCTGCCCACCAGAAAGACAAGATCCAGCCTCATCCAGTAGAACACAGGTCCCAGTCCCCTCCCCCAGGAAGCCTACACAACCCACTAAACTAACTTTAGTCACTGGGGGCAGACACCAAAAACAACAGGAACTATGAACCGGCAGCCTGTGAAAAGGAGACCCCAAACACAGTAAGATAAGCAAAATGAGAAGACAGAGAAACACACAGCTGATGAGTAAAAACCCATCAGACCAAACAAATGAAGAGGAAATAGGCAGTCTACCTGAAAAGAATTCAGAGTCATGACAGTAAAGATGACCCAAAATATTGGAAATAGAATGGAGAAAATACAAGAAACATTTAAAAAGGACCTAGAAGAACTAACGAGCAAAAAAACAAGGATGAAGGGCCCAATAAATGAAGTTAAAAATTCTCTAGAAGAAATCAATAGCAGAATAACTGAGGCAGAAGAATGGACAAGTGACCTGGAAGATAAAATAGTGGAAATAACTACTGCAAAGCAGAATAAAGAAAAAAGAATGAAAAGAATTGAGGACAGTCTCACAGACCTCTGGAACAACAGTAAACACACCAACATTTGAATATAGGGGTCCCAGAAGAAGAAGAGAAAAAGAAAGGGACTGAGAAAATATTTGAAGAGATTATAGTTGAAAACTTCCCTAATATGGGAAAGGAAATAGTTAATCAAGTCCAGGAAGCACTGAGAGTCCCTTACAGGATAAATCCAAGGAGAAACACGCCAAGACACATATTAATCAAGCTATCAAAAATTAAATACAAAGAAAAAATATTAAAAGCAGCAAGGGAAAAACAACAAATAACATACAAGGGAATCCCCATAAGGCTTACAGCTGACTTTTCAGCAGAAACCCTGCAAGCCAGAAGGGAGTAGCAGGAAATATATTAAGTGATGAAAGAGAAAAACCTACAACCAAGATTACTCTACCCAGCAAGGATCTCATTCAGATTTGATGGAGAAATTAAAACCTTTACAGACAAGCAAAAGCTGAGAGAGTTCAGCACCACCAAATGAGCTTTACAACAAATGCTAAAGGAACTTCTCTAGGCAGGAAACACAAGAGAAGAAAAAGACCTACAATAACAAACCCAAAACAATTAAGAAAATGGTAATAGGAACATACATATCGATAACTACCTTAAGTGTAAATGGATTAAATGCTCCAACCAGAAGACACAGACTTGCTGAGTGGATACAAAAACAAGACCCGCATAAATGCTGTCTACAAGAGACCCACTTCAGACCTAGGGACTCATGCAGACTGAAAGTGAGGGGATGGAAAAAGATATTCCATGCAAATGGAAATCAAAAGAAAGCTGGAGTAGCAATTCTCATGTCAGACAAAAATAGACTTTAAAATAAAGACTAATACAAAACACAAATAAAGACACTACATAATGATCAAGGGATCAATCCAAGAAGAAGATATAACAATTGTAAATATTTATGCACCCAACATAGGAGCACCTCAATATATAAGGCAAGTGTCAACAGCCATAAAAGGGGAAACTGACAGGAACACAATTATAGTAGAGGACTTTAGCATCACAATTTCACGAATGGACAGATCACCCAAAATGAAAATAAACAAGGAAACACAAGCTTTAAATGACACATTAAACAAGATGGACTTAATTCATATTTATAGGACATTCCACCCAAAAACAACAGAATACACTTCCTTCTCAAGTACTCATGGAACATTCTCCAAGATAGATCATATCTTGGGTCACAAATCAAGCCTTGGTAAACTTAAGAAAATTGAAATCATATCAAGTATCTTTTCCGATCACAATGCTATGAGACTAGATATCAATTACAGTAAAAAATCTGTAAAAAGTACAAACACATGGAGGCTAAACAATACACTACTAAATAACCAAGAGATCACTGAAGAAATCAAAGAGGAAATCAAAAAATACCTAGAAACAAATGACAATGAAAACACAAAGACCCCAAACCTATGGGATACAGCAGAAGCAGTTCTAAGAGGGAAGTTTATAGCAATACAATCCTACCTCAAGAAACAAGAAACATCTCAAATAAACAACCTAACCTTACACCTAAAGCAATTACAGAAAGAAGAACAAAAAAAACACCAAATTTAACAGAAGGCAAGAAATCATAAAGAGCAGATCAGAAATAAATGAAAAAGAAATGAAGGAAACGATAGCGAAGAGCAATAAAACTAAAAGCTGGTTCTTTCAAAAGATAAACAGAAACCTGGAAGAAACAGACAAAATCTTAGAAAAGCACAACCTTCCGAGACTGAACCAGGAAGAAACAGAAAATATGAACAGACCAATCACAAGCACTGAAATTGAGACTATGATTAATAATCTTCCAGCAAACAAAAGCCCAGGACCAGATAGCTTCACAGGCTAATTCTATCAAACATTTAGAGAACAGATAACACCTATCCTTCTCAAAGTCTTCCAAAATATAGCAGAGGGAGGAGCACTCCCAAACTCATTCTACAATGCCACCATCACCCTGATACCAAAACCAGACAAAGATGTCACAAAGAAAGAAAACTACAGGCCAATATCACTAATGAACATAGATGCAAAAATCCTCAACAAAATACTAGCAAACAGAACCAAACAGCACATTAAAAGGATCATACATCATGACCAAGTATGGTTTATCCCAGGAATGCAAGGATTCTTCAAGATATGCAAATCAATCAATGTGATAAACCATATTAACAAACTGAGAAAAAACATATGATCATCTCAATAGATGCACAAAAAGCTTTTGACAAAATTCAACACCCATTTATGATAAAAACCCTCCAGAAAGTAGGCACAGAGGGAACTTACCTCAACATAATATAGGTCATATATGACAAACTCACATCGTTCTCAATGGTGAAAAACTGAAACCATTTCCACTAAGATCAGGAACAAGACAAGGTTGACCACATTCACTACTATTATTCAACATAGTTTTGGAAGTTTTAGCCACAGTAATAAGAAAAGAAAAAGAAACAAAAGGAATCCAAATCGGAAAAGAAGAAGTAAAACTCACTGTTTGCCGATGACATGATAGTATACATACAGAATCCTAAAGATGCTACCAGAAAACTGCTAGAGCTAATCAACGAATTTGGTAAAGTAGCAGGATACAAAATGAATGCACAGAAATCTCTTGCATTCCTATACACTAATGATGAAAAATCTGAAAGAAGAATTAAGGAAACATGTCCATTTACCACTGTAACAAAAAGAATAAAATACTTAGGAATAAACCTACCTAAGGAGGGAAAAGACCTATATGCAAAAAACTATAAGACATTGATGAATGAAATTAAAGATGATACAAACAGATGGAGAGATATATCATCTCTCCATCTCATCTTGGATTGGAAGAATCAACATTGTGAAAATGACTATATTATCCAAAGCAATCTACAGATTCAATGCAATCCCTATCCAACTACCACTGGCATTTCTCACTGAACTAGAAAAACATTTCACAATTTGTATGGAAACACAAAAGACCCTGAAGAGCCAAAGCAATCTTGAGAAAGAAAAACAGAGCTGGAGGAATCAGGCTCCCTGACTTCAGACTATATTACAAAGCTGCAGTAATCAAGACAGTATGGTACTGGCACAAAAACAGAAATATTGATCAATGGAACAGGACAGAAATCCCAGAGATAAAACCACACACATATGGCTAACTTAGTTTTTATAACGGAGCCAAGAATATACAATGGAGAAAAGACAGCCTCTTCAATATGTGATGCTGGGAAAACTGGACAGCTACATGTAAAAGAATGAAATAAGAACACTCCCTAACACCATACACAAAAATAAGCTCAAAATGGATTAAAGACCTAATGTAAGGCCACACACTATAAAACTCTTAGAGGAAAACACAGGCAGAACATTCTATGACATAAATCTCAGCAAGATCTTTTTTGACCCACCTCCTAGAGAAATGGAAATAAAAACAAAAATAAGCAGATGGGACCTAATGAAACTTAAAAGCTTTTGCACAGCAAAGGAAAACCTAAACAAGACGAAAAGACAGCCCTCAGAATGGGAGAAAATATTTGCAAATGAAGCAACTGACAAAGGAGTAATCTCCAAAACATACAGGCGCTCATGCAGCTCAATATCAATAAAACAATCTACCCAAACCAAAAATGGTCAGAAGACCTAATAGACGTTTTTCCCAAGAAGATATAGAGATTGCCAACAAACACATGAAAGGATGCTCAACATCACTAATCATTAGAGAAATGCAAATGAAAACTACAATGAGGTATCACCTCACAACAGTCAGAATGGCCATCATCAAAATATCTACAAACAATAAATGCTGGAGAGGGTGTGGAGAAAAGGGAACCCTCTTGCACTGTTGGTGGGAATGTAAATTGATATAGCCACTGTGGAGAATAGTATGGAGGTTCCTTAAGAAACTAAAAACAGAACTACCATACGACCCAGCAATCCCACTACCAGCATATACCCTGAGAAAACCATAATTCAGAAAGAGTCATGTACCATAATGTTCACTGCAGCTCTATTTACAATAGCCAAGACATGGAAGCAACCTAAGTGTCCATTGACAGATGAATGGGTAAAGAAGATGTGGCACATATATAGCATGGAATATTACTCAGGCATAAAAAGAAACGAAATTGAGTTATTTGTGGTGAGGTGGATGGACCTAGAGTCTGTCATACAGTGAAGTAAGTCAGAAAGTGAAAAACAAATACTGTATGCTAACACATATATATGGAATCTAAAAAAAAAAGGTTCTGGAGAACCTACGGGCAGGACAGGAATAAAGACGCAGACGTAGAGAATGGACTTGAGGACACGGAGAGTGGGAGGGGTAAGCTGGGATGAAGTGAGAGAGTGCCATTGACATATATACACTACCAAATGTAAAACAGATAGCTTGTGGGAAGCAGTCGCATAGCACAGGGAGATCAGCTTGGTGCTTTGTGACCACCTAGAGGGGTGGGATTGGGAGGGTAGGAGGGAGACGCAAGATTGAGGAAATATGGGGATATATGTATAGTATAGCTGATTCACTTTGTTATAAAGCAGAAACTAAGAAAAAAAAAAAAAACTATCCATACTGTAGATTCTATAAAATTTGGTGACTTTTTGGAAGTGGAAAATATTAAAAGCCAAGGATTAGAAAGATTCCTACATTGTGCTTCTACAGATGAATAAGGGAAGGAGTTGGTAGGGGAAAGAATAATATTTTTCTATGTTTAAAGGTATTTATTTTGTCTAATTACAAAAGTAATGTGTTTTCACTGTAGAATATTTGTAACAGGTGTGCAGCAATCTGGTCTACTACTTACGCAATTTTAGTATACTCATACTTCATGATCTGTGGATGTGTGTGTGTGCTGCCCACACTAATTCATTAGTGGGAATGTTCAAAGAAGCTCACTGCAGTATTACTTTTTGCTGTGGAGGGAGGGCAAGGTGGAAAGCAACCTGAGTACCTATATCTTGAATCAGTAAATAAAACATGCCTACAATGAAATTTTAGCCTACAAATTAAGGCATTTTTTTGTTGTTGTTGTTGATGTTGTTATATGTGCCATATTGCATCTGGTATTCTTTATTCTTATCACAAAACTGGCCAGATGTGACTGAATTGTCTAATCCATAACTTTCATTCATGTGGAGTCACTGTGTTCTGAAATCTCATTACTACAGTGTTTCCTTCTCATCGGATGTTAGGCGTAGCATGGATGTAATTTGTCTGGAAGCTTCAATGACTATTATAGTGGGTCCTGGCCTCACACTCATACCCTTTTTTTTTTTTATAACCCAAACAGTTCACTGGCAACAATCTGCCTTTTTCTCTGTGCCCCACATCAGTTGCCTGGTGTCTGGTTCTCATAAAATTATCCTGACATTCACAAAGCAAATGTCCTTTGAGTTTTGACTGCAGGGTGAAGTGACCCACCAGATGTGGTATTCTGGTGTGGTTTGAAGGAAGCATATAATGTTTACATTAACCTTTTCAGGCCCTTTCCCATGTGGGGCTAGCAGCACGGCAGTTAAATAAAGATGCTTAGTCATCCAGAATCCTGTAAGCACTTGACACCATGTCAAGTAATCTACTCTATGCCATATGGCTTAGCCGTCCTGGATGTGGTAGAGAAGCAGCCTGGCAATAAGAACTCAATGCTATTTGAGGACCTTCCTGCGTCAGGACATTACTCTATTTTCTTTTCCCTTTAGTAATATGCTTTTACCAAACCTCATTATGAGGCGACTGGCCACTAATAGGAAATGGATGAAAATTTCATCCTGATTTTATGAATTTCTGGACTGCAAAAAGATTCTTCAATTATTTTATTTATTTCTTGGATTATGATCTTGCAGATAGAGAGCACTACAGACAGGGCAGACTAGTAAACAATGCCCTTTCAAATTGTTCAACATTTCACCATGGAAACTATACTAACAGGACAGTTTTTTTTAATCTGCTTTATGCTTTACTGTAAATGATAAACTATTGAAATCTGGCAATACTAGTAGCTTAATCCAGGAAAGAATAAAGATACCTATAGAGATGACTACATTTAAACCTATACATTTATTTTCCTAAGAAATTAAAGACAAATCTAAACACCTGCCTTTTCTTGGTTAAAGCTTCTGACAACTTAAAATACCATGTGGTTTTCTTAAAGCTTGTTATCTTTCTCTGTCATTCCCTTTTAATTTATGAAAAAAGAACAAAGCAGCTATTAGTAGATTTAAATGTTGCAACAGCTTTAAGGCAACACAAATATCATTTTACAAATGTGAAATTTATCATAATGCTCAAGTAATAGAAAAAAAAAACTCATGAAGATTTTCCTTTGCAAATATTTGCGACAGCTTAAAAGTAATAATTCCTATTAATAAGTGATTTAATGAGTCCCAACATGTGTCTAGGCCCACAACTATTATGTTAATAAACAGAGCTAATCGGTTTAATATGCTGTAGGCATACAAACTGATGTAGGCAGGTAGTAACCCATACAAATGTAAAGATAACAAGGAAAGAAGTCTCTATCTTTCTATTGTAGGTTTCTTGCCAATGACGACAGGCTTTGAGACATCCGTATATGAAAATTCTCTTATATTTGTACCTGTCCAAGATGTCTGTTCTTAAATTTACTCTTATCAGTAGACTATCTTAGAGCCATTTTTATTACACTCTAATTTTCCCAGGGTATCTTGCTGCTTCTGCAGTGTCTAACTTTGATTCTGGTGTGTACTCCACCATTCTTGACAGGAAGGCTCAGGGTGTGAAAAAGAAGGAAGATGGGGTGGGGGAGGAGGAACAGGATAGAAAATTCTTGTCCTTGGCTGGAAATAAATATTGACAAGTTACTATGGCTAAAAGTTTTATTTCTTAAGCTGGTATTTAGGAACATAACTGTGTTGAATATATGTGCATATATGTTTTTGTCCATGTATGTATTATGTGTTGAATGTATGGATATCTACAGATACAGCAAGTTGTATGCTAAGCTGATCAAGAAAAATTTTCAGAATATACTATTGGCAATACAAATGAAAGAGAAGACTAAAAAAATCTAACTCTCAATAACAATCTAGAGACTTATTTGGGGACAGTGTTGGTGATTAAAGATAACTATAGTTTATCCAGTAGTTCCACTATGCCACCTGTTTCATAGATCCTCTTTAAACAGTTCTCACAATACCATTCACAATAACAGTAAAAGTACTGTTATTGCATATATTTTACATATCACTGAGACATAACAATACAGGATTTTGTGTTCACAAACCTGCTTTTTTTCCCCACCATTCTACACTCCAACCCCTGGAAGACAGCCTCTTTGTTGATAAAGTCAAGAGACAAATGCATCAGTAGGAAAATAAACTTCATAGTTAGGCTATGGGACTTGGCCCATAGCAGCAACAAAATAGTTACCCTTGTAGATGCTCTACACTGAAGAAATCAAACGTATTTGAAGTATCCTTCTGCAGGACATTTCAAGGCTGGATATCTCTCCAAGATAGTGCCTAGACTTGGCTGGGAAGATAGTCCTAGAGCAGGATTGATGGATTGAGGGACGGAATTCAAAGAGAAGGAACTCTGAGCATAGTTCCCAGTGCTATACAGTAGGTCCTTGTTGGTTATCCATTGGGAAAAGAACTTGAGAAAGAATAGATACATGTATATGTATAAGTGAATCACTTTCTTGTACACCTGAAACTAACTCAACATTGTTAATCAACTATACTCCAATATAAAATAAAAAGTTAAAAAAAAAAAGAGAAGGAACTCTGTAGTGCTCATGCATTAGAACTCTGCATGGCTATAGTGAGACTTGGGGGTATTAGCGAAGAACTCTTTTGCAATAACTTCTGGCCCCTGGCTGAATTTTTAATTCTCTAAGAGTAAAACTATTTTCTTCCTAAACACAGATTGTTCCTGTAACCCTTTCCAGATGTTGCCAACATAAGTATGGTGTTACAAAAAGAAGTGAAGTAACTTAGCTACAATCCCACTGCCTTGGCCAGTTTCTAATTTGAATTTGGGTCTGTCTGACTCAAAAATCTGTTTTTAAAACCATGTCCCACTGATCATAGAGTATACAAGGGACAACCTGTGCCTCTATTGATCAATCTGCTATCATAGAAGGTAGATATTGGCTAGCATGTTATAGTTGAGTGATACATCTGATAAATGAGAAACTCTCATACGTACCAGGGGAGTGTTTTTTTAGTCGTGTAAAATCTATTTCACTTATTCAACCAGGAAATGTTTAAATTATTATAACCCCCTGAGTAAATGTCAGGACAAAAGAAATAATTTGTTGTTAAATCTACACAGCCAGAAATTATAGCATGCTGAAAAATGTCCATATTTTCAATATTAAATGTACATAGACATTCATATATATAGATAAATTGATAGCAAGTAGGTGTACAGATTAGAGAGGTAGACGGAATACAATTGCAACTACTGGCAAAGAGGTAGAATCTCAATTCTTGCCACATAGAAGGAACAGATATTTGTACTGCATTTACCTTGCCAAACATACTTTGTCTTTTTGAGATGAATTTTAAAACAAATATATCTTTGAACCCAGGAATTACATTTGCTTTAGCTGTGAGAGTTGGAAGAACATATTTTTTTATAGACTTATCCTAAAAGGATGTTATAAATTTTCCTATTGCTAGTTTTTTTTTATTACATGCCTCCATCCTATCACAAAAATAAAACCTTTACTACACAGCAACTTCTACTACTACCTTCAACAACACTGAACAAAAAGCATAGCTCTATTATGAAAATTATTCTGAGAAAGTAGGCTGAAAATAGAGTTCTCATTTTGTATAAATGGCAAGTGACACTTCACCATTTAAATATTATGCCATCTCTTAATTTCTTGCACAGTGTCATAGTTAGTGTACATGCTCAATAAATGTTGTCTTTTACATTGAAACGAGGAGTATGTACCCCCAAATAAATAATTTATGGCAAGAGAACTAGACAGCTCAGTTTCCTCTGGTAAATCCAGCTAAGGTGGCACTACCTAATTTGTGGGTGATGGTCAGGAATACTTATTATTATAAATTTCAGTGTAGTTATACCCAAGTTATTTGGACAAAATTAAATCACAATCTAATTTACTGAGTGTACTTCAACTTTGAGACAAAATGTTCTTATATATAAATATGGATATATATACGTACATGAAATGGAAGACTGATCCACTTTGTAGTTTAACCAGACATCTACGAGAGTTTTGTAGCATACTCAAAAATGAAGATGCTGAGAATGAAGATTGTTTATGAGACCAATTAAGAAGTAGTCAGAAACATATCTCTAAATTACTGAAATAGCAATACAAAGAAGTGTACTCCTGCTCAGAGAGGGTGTGATAAAGGAGAATATTAATCTGAAGTCAAGGGTGTGGCTTTTAGATAACTCAGGCTAAATATCCCCATTCCTGTAAAGAATGAGATTGAGAGAAAGTTGAAAAAGCTTCTCCCTTACTGTTTGGATGAATGCTAGCTATGCATTTCCGCCCATGCATTTCTTTTTCTTATGTGTTGTTGTTTTGCTTTGTTTTAGAATATGGAAGGCTAAAAGAAACTCCGTCCAGGGAATAACGCTTTTGTAAGAGGATGTGAGAGATGATTTCCTACTGGGCTTGGCTTGGTTGTGAAGTTCCTGGGGGCAAGTGGTAAAATTAGTAATACCTGTACTCTATTTCATTTAAAAGGAATCCTTTGACACAGAATTTGCTGGTTATTTTGTAGCTTATAAATGTGCACTCCCGCATGTGCACACACACACACACACTCATGGATGATGTATTCTTTTTCCCAACTGTCTCATTATTGACATTTGCAGACATGATTTGTGTTACTTTGGTTACGAGCTCCAATTAAGCCTCTATTGCTGTAAGTGACCTGGTTTATTATATTAGTTTAGGTTCTTACAGTACACACGTATTCTCCAAGTATGCTAAGATTATAATACCAAGGGCATTAACAAATGAGTATTTAATACTAGCCGAGTTGGAAGTAAAGTAACTGTTTTCAAATGGGGTTGACTGAATGAGAAGCAAAGATTGCTTTAAAGCTAAAGTATGAATTGTGTGACTGGTAACACAATTTATCTCTTTAAGAACTTTTTATAGCTTCCTAATTATTCCTAGTTCATACAGCTCTCGTGTAATATTACTTAGAGTGCCACATACATATACTTTACACAGCACATAAAAATATGAAGCTTTGGTGCAACATATCATTATTATTATTATATACACATTTTTCTTTTTTTGTTCTTGATAAAGTAATTTTTGCTATCTATTTACATTAAATACATTATTTCATATAATTCTCTAGCTAGTGGAATATAAGATGAATAATAATTTGTCTTTCCATCTAGAATTTGAACCCCTTGAGGGCAGGGGCTACATTTCAATTTGTCATAATGCCTTATGCACATTAATTGCTCAACTGATTTTTTTTTTTTTTTTTTTTTTTTGCGGTACGCGGGCCTTTCACTGCTGTGGCCTCTCCCATTGTGGAGCACAGGCTCCGGACGGGCAGGCTCAGCGGCCATGGCTCACAGGCGCAGCCGCTTCGCGGCAATGTGGGGATCTTCCCAGACCGGGGCACGAACCCGTGTCCCCTGCATCTGCAGGCGGACTCTCAACCACTGCGCCACCAGGGAAGCCCGCTCAACTGATTTTATTGAATTGAATCTTTGTCTTGTCTAATTCAGGAGAAAAAAAGACCTTTCTAATCTCACAAGCATAATTATCTTTTAAGTTCATTTGCAAACGATAGGTTGGAATTAATATATTGCAGTTGTAATATGTGGCTTAGCAATATTTCTATAGACAGTTTCATATCAGGAATTTTGCTAATCTTTAAAAATACATATTTAAATTACCATTTGATTGACATCCAAATTGAAACAAAGTACCTTGCACTAAATGCAAAGGGGGAATATTTCAGCTCAACAATGTTGCTCTTGTTTAAGCAACAGTGCTTGATTAGCTGGTAAAAATATTAGTTATGCTACATTAAAAGAATTGAGGCTGTTTTGCTATTTAAGAATTTTAATTAGGAAGATTTAGTCAGCTATAGCTTACAGATATCTTAGTTTCAAGGAGCTACAATGTTGCTTAATACCAAATATTTAAAAATTTGTTTGTACATGCTTAATATCTGTACCTAATATGACCCCTAAGGCTTTGGGTGTCTATAGAGACTTGAAAATAATTATCTAACAATATTGATATAACAGCAAGGAGTGGAAATACTGGGGATAAAGAAAACTAAATTCTTCAGGCCCTTGTGTTGATTTCCATCTTATTTTACTCCATATAAAGAGATATAAATTGACATTTTCATAAAGCTAAATATAATTTTCTTCTCTGAGCATTATTTTGGAAAAAATGTTTTTTCTGTTCCTCTCTATCCTTTAGAGTAGCCAGGATGGTGGCCACCTTTCTGAGAGTGTTGGATTCTCCCCCCTTCATACCATGTATCCATTTCTAGTTGAACATATTTTCTTCTTAAGAAACAGAATCTGTTGTCCTATCTACATAACTTTCTTGATAACAGAGTTCATGCAGGATTCAGGGAATGAGGAACATTTTCCCTCAAATCATAGTTTCTCTCTACTTTCTGAAAGAGACATTTATTGGGATACTGATGTAGAAATGTATGGAGCAGAAAATACCAATATTTATTTCTAGACTTCTAGTTGATCTCGTGCCAAGTAACAAAGCTTTGAAAACACATTTAGGTAGCTTCTTTAAAAAATCATATTTACAGACTCAAGCAATAAAATTAGGATGTTACCTACTAAATTTAAGTAAAATGGATCTAAAATTTTATATCAATGTAGCAATGATTTTTCAAGAATAGGATATTCAGTTGGTTTTAATTTGGTGAGTTTTAGGGCCATTTATCATAAAGCAATGCCTTTCTTTATGTGCATGAAAATACTAGAAGCATGTGCCTAAGGCCTAAAGGAAACAAAGTAATTCTGAAGGACTCAGGTAGTGTCCATAACAGTAATGTGAAACAGACATTTTCCTTAGTTGTGTGACCTTGGTCCTCTCCATTAATCTCTCTGGGCTTCTTTTCCTTCATCTGTGAAATGAAGGGATTTGACTAGATGATTTTAAACTACTTCCAGCATTCATGATATGTATTCCCTTTTGTGGATTTTCCATTTACAGAGACTGACTGAGGTTGTACTCAGGAGAGAGGTAATTGTATGCAGATTAGACCTCAGAACGTGCTTTCCCTACCTCTACATCATTTCCTGCAGGACCCTGAGGTAAAACTAATTGACGGTAGAGGTTATTTTTTTAAATATTTCAACCAATGTATTTTTATTTCTGGTATATTGATAGTTAACTGTAATTTATCAAAGACAAATTTTTTCACTAGCCACAACTGAATTGTGAATCACAAATAATTGCTCTTGAACATAGTTTGGTTAAAATTTCTGCAGAGAATCATCATGTAAAAGTTATTAAAAGTCAGTATCATGATCCAGAAGCACAAATCAACCTTTCAGGATGTTTTTCTTTAAACCTACACTTACTGATGGAAAAAAAATAAAATTTAATCTATTAAAATTAGATCAGTTAGGTTCAGTAAGTTAAACAAAAGGATGTATTGAGTGAAAGAGAGAGGGAAATAAAACAAAAAAAGAAAATCTATTATGTGTTAAGGCATTTAACCTGATGTATAATATAATTTGATGTAACATATTCTAATTAGCCTAAATATGGCCTGTTAAATATGTATACGTTGGCTTTATGATCTTCAACAAATAAAAAAAAAGCATATACAAATGTTGAGGTTCTTAGAAATGAATGAGAATATTTCAAAGTTGGAACTTTTAAGTTCATTTATATTCAACATTTTTGTGAATGCTCAGGGACAGATAATACGCAACACATTTTTATTTGTAGATGGTACTAACTTGGATGATGTTGCATACACAGGGGAGGATAGGGAAATAATTTTAATAAAGAACCTGGAGGCATTAGAAGTGTGGTAAGGAAATGATAAAACTGAGATTTAAGTTGTAAAAATGCAAATCATTACACAAGGGGAGGAAATAACCTAATGCAGCTACTCAGAGGGTGGGACAGACCCAAGAAAACAGTTAGGGGCAAAATAAATCTCTGGGTGATGGTGCAGAGCAAATGAGATATGAACCAGCAATGATAATAGGCAGGAAATGTTCCCTTGCACTTTTGAACCACAAAGAGGCATTGTGGCATAGGAAGATGAAGGGCATGGCACCTAAACATTGGATTTAGCTTCTGCTACACATCAAAAAAGTTGGCATGAATGCACAATTGGACACACAGTTGCTTAAGGGACTGACTGCTAGGAAGCTGCCTCAATAGAGTGAATCTCTTTTACACGTCTGTTCAATTGACTCCTTTTAAATTGATACAGAGCAAAGGAATAGAGCATGAAATAGTGACTGTCCCTATGAGCAATGTCTCATTCCCAGGAATTAAATTCCACACAAATAGCAGGTGAGCTTCATTCTTATTAAATACAACTCAGCCTTCAAAAAACTCGGAACACAGAAACAAGCATTTCTAACACATTAAGATAAGTTAAAAAATCTAAGCAAGCAAGTTGCTATTTGGCTTTTAGTCACATACCATGTAGTAACTGCTGAGTTTATATTTGTAGAACAAATAAATGAATAAACAGATACAAAGTAGAAATTTTTCTATCCATTTCACAGGTGAGAAAAGGTGAGGCTTCACAAAAGTTAATCAATATTTCTAAACTCACCCAGGAAATAAGTTGTAAAGCCAGAATTTAAGTATGCCTAATGCTAAAGTCCATGATTTTTCCAGTATTAAATTAGTTCATTGATTCTGTAACTGACCCAGTGACCAGCAATACTTTATAACAACCTTAAGTCTCCTTATTTGCTTTTAGAGACTTTCTTTGGCTTTATATTTTACAAAGCCTTTGATTATGCTTTTCACTGACTTTAATCACCTTCTGTTAAGCATATGTAGAAAGAATACCTGGATTTGTTTCCAAGTTCATATACACAAAATTTAGAAACCACGGAAATGATAGATTTCACAAGTAAAAATTCTCATGTGAACAAACTACAATGTCAAGACATGAGACTATTATTCATGTGTTATTCAAAACTTTTTTAAAAGCATGACATTTATTTATTTATTTATTTATTTACTTTTGGCCGTGTTGGGTCTTTGTTGCTATGCGCAGGCTTTCTCTAGTTGCAGCGAGTGGGTGATACTCTTCGTTGCACTGCATGGGCTTCTCATTGTGGTGGCTTCTCTTGTTGTGAAGCATGGGCTCTAGGTGTGAGGGCTTCAGTAGCTGTGGCACGCGGGCTCGGTAGTTGCGGCTCACGGGCTCTAGAGCACAGGCTCAGTAGTTGTGGCACAGGGGCTTAGTTGCTCCGCAGCATGTGTGATCTTCCCGGACCAGGGCTTGAACCTGTGTCCCATGCATTGGCAGGCAGATTTTTTTTTTTTTTTTTTTTCGGTACGCGGGCCTCTCACTGTTGTGGCCTCTCCCGTTGCAGAGCACAGGCTCCGGACGCACAGACTCAGCGGCCATGGCTCACGGGCCTAGCCGTTCCGCAGCATGTGGGATCTTCCCGGACCAGGGCACGAACCCATGTCCCCTGCATCGACAGGCGGACTCTCAACCACTGCGCCACCAGGGAAGCCTGGCAGGCAGCTTCTTAACCACTGAACCACTAGGGAAGTCCCTGTTATTCAAAACTTGTTTCTCAATGTTGACTCTAGTGATCAGAGTTATCACAAGAAGCACTAGTGAAATACCCCTTGCAAGATGGCTTAAATTCATCAGGGCCTATATGTAAAGAAAATGCACAGCTTTTAAAAATTAGTCTTTGTTCAACTTCTCAGTTTTTCTTTTCTTCTGACAAATAATTTGGTATTTGGGTGTACTTCTTTAGGTATGCCTATAAGATTTTCTGAGATGAAAAGGGATGTAGAGAGCTGAATATTTCCCACTCATTTTGCCAAATAGCACAACATGAGCACCTTCACTAGACAGAATGACTACAGATGGCTATGGTCCAAAGTGAGCAGTGTTCTATGGGCTTTTTAATTTTAGAGACTGGTTTTAACTAGGGAAGATAAAAATATTAGTATGTCAATTTTGTAGAATGAAACTTGCACATAATTATATATAGTGCTGATTAGCTGAAGAGTTTATTGTTCACCCTCCATAATTTGCTGTATCTGTCAATAGATAACACTTTGGAGAACCATCAAGTGATTTAATTATCTTCATGGGCACAATCAATATGAAGCCACTTAAACAAACATTTTGCCTAAATTTAATAAATATGATTATAATTTAAAACACTAATGCCATAAGCCCCAAATGAAAATTAGCCTGTACAAAAGTTATTATGTTCTGTTCGGCATTGCTTTGGAAAAAAAGGAGAGAAAATGTCAAACATGTTGATGCATTACAAGTAATTTTTAAGTGGCTTCATATTGGTTGTGAGAAAGCCTTGACCTTCGATATAGCAACTTTAAAAAGGTATACTTTTTTGAAAAATAATTATCTTGGTGCCATGTACCAGTTGGATCAGGTTGTCTCTCCTGATTCCTGATATCAGAGCAAAAGATACTTAGAAATCATTGAGATATGGTCAAGGTTAGGGTGTTGAATGGCTCTTCTTGCTTTTTCTAATTTTTTTGAGAACATATTAAATTCAAGGTAGTTCCTGAGCAAGCAGCTGAAGTTGGAGCCAAGCAGATAAGCTACTGTCCCAGAGGTCTCACTAGCATTACACCCATCACCAGCAAATACATTGAAAAAGAAGTCACCTGGAAAATCAAAGTACTGTATCTTGTGAAAAAGATGAGCACATAGAGAGGGGCAGGCATTTCCCGTTCTTTGTCCAATGAATCCCAATATTCTGGCTTTGTGATTCTTAAATGTGCAGTTATACCAGCCTATGTATAAACCAGAAGAAAAAAATTATATTTTCTCTAGCATTCAGTGGTTTAGAGAATTAAACATGTATAGGATGGTCAGAAGTGGGAAGAAGTTATAATGCTCTGATAGAAGATAAGCCTGAGTATTGAGGGAAAGGCTGAGACCCATACATTAGAACAGAGGCTCAAGTTCAGAGTGGGATAAGCATGGGGTGCTTCTTGATTCTGACAGATAGAAGCTGGTACTCGACTTCTGCAGGCCTCTGCTTTCTAAGATTACAATTTTACCAGAGCCTCAGGGCAAGCCTGTGACCAAAATGATGAGTCAACGTCCCTCATAATTGAGGAGGAGAGATTTGGACACTGAAGAAGAGCTAGGCAAAGCTTGGCAAATATGTAAGAAAATGACACTTTAGTCCTTAACCTCATATGCTAGAATCTTCTACCCAGTTCGGTTGCAGCAAATTACACAGAAGTCAGTGGGCAAATACATCTGGAAAGGTGCCAAAGTATTCATGTGCTGAGGAAAGAGCAAAAGGAGCAAAGGGATTATCTTGGATGTGATCTCTGAAGTGTTAAGACAGTTTGAGACTGGTGAAAATCTAAATTAAAATGCTGAATCTTTATAAATTGGTAACTTTATTGTTAACATATAAGAATTGGCAGGAACAAGGTATTACACCTGCTGAAGTTCCTACAGTTATCCAGGGCTTTTAATATTGCAGTTTTGTGATCTTCCAAGAATAACACAATAATTTAAACAGGTCAAATATTATTGATATTAATGAAAAATGCACATTTTCCTATAATAATAGTAAAAGAGGTGCATAGATTTTAAAGCAAGAGTCCCAATATTGGTAGCAGGTCAGCAATACATGTGTATTGTTTGTTTGTATATGAACCTGAGTGTGCTTTGTTGTTGTTATTTTTTTAAGGACAGATAGCTTGCTCCACCCCTAGAGGTTCTGACTCTGCAGGTATGTAATGTAACCTGTGTATCTCAGTTTTGTTTTGTTTTTTAATATCTTAAAGTGATACTAATATACAACCAGGTTTTATAATTACAGTTTGAAAGAGATTTAGAATTAAAAGCATGACCTTCAGAATAATTTTGTTCCAAATAATAATTCAAGCCAAAAGAGCCAATTAATCAAGTTACTTAATCTTAGATTTCTTGATATTAAGATTGGGGTGTTGACCGTACACAAAAATAAACTCAAAATGGTTTAAAGACTTAAATATAAGACATCACACCATAAAACTCCGAGAAGAGAACATAGGCAAAATATTCTCTGAAATAAATCATACCAATGTTTCTTAGGTCAGTCTCCCAAGGCAATAGAAATAAAAATGAAAATAAACAAATGGGACCAATCAAACTTATGAGCTTTTGTACAGCAAAAGAAACCATAAACAAAACAAAAAGACAACCTACAGACTGGGAGAAAATACTTGCAATAGATGCAACCAACAAGGGCTTAATTTCCAAAATATACAAATAGCTCACACAACTCAACAACAACAAAACAAACAACCCAATCGAAAAATGGGCAGAAGACCTTAATAGACATTTCTCCAAAGAAGACATACAGGTGGCCAACAGACACATGAAAAGATGCTTAACATCGCTAATTATTAGAGAAATGTAAATCAAAACCACAATGAGGTATCATCTCACATCAGTTAGAATGGCCATCATTAAAAAAATCTACAAATGAAAAATTTTGGAGAGGGTGTGGAGAAAAGGGAACCTTCCTACATTGTTGGTGGGAATGTAAATTGATGCAGCCACTGTAGAAAACAGTATGAAAGTTCCTCAAGAAACTAAAAATACAGTTGCCATATGATCTAGCAATCCCACTCCTGGGCATATATCCCTCCAAAACTGTAATTTAAAAGATACACACACCCCTGTGTTCATAGTAGCTCTATTCACAATAGCCAAGACATTGAAACAACCTAAATGTTCATCAACAGATGAATGGATAAAGATGTGGTACATATATACTATGGAATACTACTCATTCATAAAAAATAATGAAATAAAGCCATTTGCAGCAACATGGGTGGACCTAGAGACTATCATACTAAGTGAAATAAGTCAGAAAGAGAAAGACAAATACCATATGATATCACTTATGTGTGGAATCTTAAATATTACATGAATGAACCTATCACAAACATAAAGAACAAACTTGTGGTTGTCAAGGGGGAAGGGGGGTGGGGGAGGGATGGACTGAGAGTTTGGGATTAGCAGATGGGAACTCATATATATTTATACGACTTTGCTGTACACCAGAAATTAACACAACATTGTAAATCAACTACAATAAAGAAAAAACAAAACAAAACAAAAACACAGAAACAGACCCATAGACATAGAAAAATATTTATGGTTGCCAAAGGGGAGAGGGAAGGAGGGAGAGACAAATTAGGAGTATGGGATTAGAAGATATAAATTACTATACGTAACATAGATAAGCAACAATGATTTACTGGATGGCACAGAGAGTTATATTCACTATCTTGTAATAACCTACAATGGAATATAATCTGAAAAAAAAAACTGATTCATTTTGCTCTACACTTGAAACTAACACAATGTTGTCAATCAACTATACTTCAATTAAAAAGGTATTTTACATGGAATGAAAAATATATATATGTGAATAAAATTTTTAAATTCTTTTGAGTGACACAAAAGGAAACAAATATATGGAAAAGCATACTTTGTTTTTGGAAAAGAAGACCAAGCAGGAAAAGTTTAAAATTCTCCCTAAATTAATCTGTACATATAATGCAATCCGATTTTTTTGAAAACAAAATATTTTTTGAAACTTGACCAACTTATTCTGAAGTTTATAAAGAAAAATAAATAATGAAAAAATTTTGAAATGTTCTGGGAAAAAAAGATAAAAATGACTAATCCAAACTGATATTAAAACATTCTATAAAATTAGTCATTTAAGGGCTTCCCTGGTGGCGCAGTGGTTGAGAGTCCACCTGCTGATGCAGGGGACACGGGTTCGTGTCCCGGTCCAGGAAGATCCCACATGCTGCGGAGCGGCTGGGCCCGTGAGCCATGGCCGCTGAGCCTGCGCGTCCGGAGCCTGTGCTCCGCAAAGGGAGAGGCCACAACAGTGAGAGGCCCACGTACCGCAAAAAACAAACAAACAAACAAACAAAAAATTAGTCATTTAAAAAGTAAACAGTGTGGTACATGAATATAGAAACTGTTCCATTGAGCAGACTATTAGGGCCCATATGAATTAGGATTTGATAAATGAGTGAAGTGCCAATGTAATCATTGGGAGAAAGATTAATTTTTCAGTAAGTGATATTGGGACAACTGAGTAGGCAGTTAAATCCTTGGGAAAATTATTTGGAAATTTTATCGTGAAAAATGTTCCCTTTCCTTAATATATAAAAAGTTAGTGAAAATTAATAAGAAATAAGGTAGCAACCTATCAGAAAATGTGCAAAGAATATGACAAAAAGTTCACAGAAAATAGCAGGTAAGTCATTTAAACATATGACAAGATACTCACCCCGTGTATAATCAGAGAAATAAAATACAAATGAAAACTATAATAAAATTCCAGTTTTCAACTGTTAATTGGCAAATATCAAGCAGTTTGAAAACACTGTGTTAGTGAAGTTGTAAACAAACAAGAGGCCTCAGATATCGCTGACTAGAATTTTTTTTTTTTGGAAGAAAGCTCAGAGACGTGTTTATAGTGTGCTCCCCTATGTATAATTAAAAACAGAGTATTTGCACAGTTATGCTTCTATGTTCATAAAATATCTTTGCAAGTCCACACACAATCATTGTTATTATTAGAAGCAAGTAGCAAGTAATCTGCAGAAAAAAATCAAGTTGACTTAAGACTTGGTAATACTCTGATGTCAGAATTTAAAATTGTCATGTTTATGGAGTTAAGAAGAGAAGGGTAAATAATTCTATGTACAACCAAGTGTAATCACAAGTGAAGAAAAAGAAATGCATTATGGGGGAAAGAATAAGAAGGGAAGTAAACAGTAAGTCTTGGGAAAACAGATGTTTATTAGATTTATTGGAGTGACCATGTCATAATGTATATAAATGTCAAATCATTATATAGTAACTAACACAATATTATACATCAACTATGTTTCAAATAAATAAATAATAAATGTATGTATGTATGTATGCATGTTCTGGGATTTTGACCCAGTGTATTTTAGTTGTATTATCATTACTTTCAGTTAATCTTTACTTCAATAATACTAATACTTAAATTTTGCTTCCTTACATCATTTATACTAGCAATTAGAAAAATTTTTATGTTTAAATATATCCTTACAATAATTTTTTGTGCTCCTTTCTCTGTGGGCTGCATATTTCTTAAAGTAATTTTTCAGTTAGAGAACATTATAGATATGTTTTATGAACAATCTCAACAAATTTTAAAATGTATTTTATGCCTTCCCCAAATGTTCTTCTTACCTTATCTGGTCATAGAAATCTGGAGTTACAGATTTTGTTCTTGTCACTGCTTTGGGGAGGGAGAGGATTGTTTAGGTCACTATCTTAAACTAAAATGTTGCATTCTAATGTTGCAGATCAAGAGGATTGGGGAGAAAAATCAAGTGAATGGTTTCCATTTCCTATGACCCTCTTTACCTCAAGCTTTTTCCACCTACAAATAAGTCAGTGTTAGCGATGTTATCGTCAATGGGAATGTGGAAATCAGGTGAGGGGAATCTTTTACTGGCCTATTATCCAGTCGACACTAACTGGAATCAGGTCATTCAAATTAGTCCAAAGTAGGTATTAGCCCGGTTTAAATAACCTGTTAACCATATTTCAACACACCATTTTATTCATATAGATGGGGCAACTAAAAAAATCTAGATTTATCTGTGAATTTTTAAAAATGAAGCATTTTTCTTTAACATGTGCATCTTCCTTAAGCTTAGCTATTCCCAGAAATAGACATGCTCAAATATTACTGAATCCTCATTGACTTACTGTTCAAGTATAATGGAAATAGAAAGCAAAACTACAAACCCAACAAAGCGAAGTAATTATATGCATGAAGAGTCAACACTCTTGTAAAATCCAAAGTATTTAAGGGAGAGACCACAGTTTTTCCATAGTTTTGGTGTTTGGTTTGACTAAAAAGCCATAAAACATTTAAAAATACATTTTCTATTAGAAGAGTGTGTTAGCTTTCCAGGCAAGAAGTTCAAGTCTGACTCAATTTTAGCCTCCTCATCTTGACTTGGTGGAGACTGGAAATGAAGAGTCAAAACAAAATTAATGGATTGAGGTCACACAAAAGTAGCAAAAGGCTTTAATTTGATGATGGAAAAAAAATGAAACTTGCTTAGTTTGCTCATGAATCGAGATGTTGTTAATCCAAATGTGAAAAGCTCATAGTAGCATTTGTAACATCATTAGTGGTTCCCTTGGCCTTTCGTTTTTCATCTCTTGGATTCTTGCTGCTCATTAAGATCCAGTTTGTATTCAGTGCTGTATTTTAGTTTATAGATATATAATTGTTCAGAAAGAGACACGTGCTCAAAGTATCTGTAACTCATGTCTTTTGCTAAAGAGCCAAGATAAAATCTTTCACTTTTATTATTTCATTTTATGCTAAACAACAGAGATATCCCCTTTTCTCCAATGATCTCACTGTGGCTTATTTTTATTCTTCCAGTTCCTTCTGATTATGAAATACAGGGATGATTATAAAATAAACTTTTAATGTTTTTGATCATACCTACTTGGTAGCAGTTTAAAATAGTAAATTGAATATACTTACAAGTATATTTACATATACCTGTATATAAATAATTTAAACATTTTCAAGACAATAACATCAATGGAGAATTTATAGTTTTCCATGCTGTGTGAAGGATATTAGTAAATTAACTCAGATAATCACTTGTATGGAATTCAAGAGATGGATTTTTATGCTAATAGTTGACTAATAACTATGTTATGCTAATAACTACTAGTTTATTATATTTTTTATTAACCCTCCATGAAGATTAATAGATGTGACCAGTAAGTTAAACAAATCTGACTCATGACACTAAATATTTAATTAGGAGAAAAACTTTTCCTGTCTCTTTGCAAAAGCTTTATAGTCTTCTTATGGATTTTCTGCTTTTGCTTAGCTAATAGTTTTCTAGTACTTGAGTTTGAATGTACTTACTCAATTCACCAAATACCATTTGTAGCCCCATAATAACAATCAGAATTTCAAGCTTGATTTTGTATAAGATCTAAATCTTCCCTCCCCCGTCCTGTTTCAGGCCTGGGGCCTCCAGTGAGAAAAAGAGACAACAATTCACCTATGTTCTCTACTTTTTTGTCAGCTCATTTCCTCTCCCATTCCTTGCTAGTATCTTTTCCCCAGATTTCTGGAGAGAAGAGGGAATAGAGCAACAGGTAAAGGGATGTGACCAAGCGGGCAGCAAATGTTTTAAGACTGTTCATAGACTCTCCTGCTACGGCTCCTGTTATGCCCCTCACAGATCCAATTGTTTTGACACAGGCTGAACTACTCCTCTGCAGCAGTTCCTTGTCACTTTCTTTGGCACCTGGGGATCAACTCTACAGTTTTATCCTCTTTTTGATAGGATGTTAATTTCTCTTGGTAGGTCTATTTTGCAGGACCCATGATGACCCCATGCCAGCTCTCTGCATATCTGGTGGTACACATCTGGTCCAAGAAAACCATGCTCTTATCCTTTCCACTGGCTAATTTTAGCTTTGCAAGAAGACCTCAATGAGGTAGCACTCTCCTGGTTCTGCCAGCAAAGCCTTGCCTTTCTGTCGTATTATCTTACTAGAAATGAGAACACAGTCGACTCTAGTTTTTATAGGTGGGAACCCAACCCAGTATTCTAGCTCTGTCAATTACAGGGGACGTATTGCTTAGACCTCCAAGTGGTCCCTTTGAACACCTGACTAGGTCTGTAATTAGAAGGTGGCCTCCTGTTTTTGTCCAAATCTTCTGAGAAGATGGCAAGAATAGTATTTTTCTAGCTGAAAGCCTGTGTAGAGAAAATGGGTAGGGATCCAGAAAGTCTGGCAGAGCCTTCAGACCTAATGCCAGTCTGACCCTGAGTAAAGGAGAGTGGGAGGGAAGGTTGTGTTGAATGGTCATAGACTGCTGTGTAGTCAGATGAAGGTTTGGCAAGGCCATGTTGGAGTCCTCAAGCCACTGTTGTCTGTGAGAGGAGTCCTGTGACTCCTAAGAGTAGGTTTTCATCAATATCCCTGAATCCTTGAGTCATTGGCCAAGAACGGTCCATGCGAAGTGTGGCCTTCATATAAAACCACAGCATAGCAGCTGGGACTCTTGACCAATACACTTTCTCTGGTTGGAGATCCGAGAGGCATATTCTCATGGCCACTTGGCATACCTCCCTTTTCTTCCAAGGTGTAAGACTACGAACTGAGAGCATGGAAAGGACTCTCTCTAAATATTGGGTTGGCCAAAAAGTTCATTTGGGTTTTTCCATATCTTACATAAAAACCCGAATGAACTTTTTGGCCAGTCCAACATATCTCTTTACTAACAGTCTCCACAAAGGCCTGTACCTCTTTATATTTTCAAGGTGCATAAAGGGATTCAAGAGTCATGGAATATGTATTTCCCATTCCATCTGAAAACCTCTATGTGGTTATTTGGTCTTGCTGTTCTGTAACAGTTTTGACTGGAGGTCCTCTTTTGACACTTTAATTTTGACATTTTGTAACATATCTATTCCTGAGTCTAGTAAAAATCGTAAAGCTAAAGGTTAGCTAGTTATTTTCATCAAAATTGAATCTGATAATAAATTATTTAAATTATTATTAAAACACTTATTTTTATATGAGAACACACATGAGGGTGCCCAGAGAAGAAATTATGGTATTTGGCAGATCTGTTAATTAAACGTGTTATTGTGACTCATGAGGGCATTACACAAAAGTTTCTGTTTATTTGTTTTATATAGTTGAACATTTATATCAATTTATATGCAGTACTGGAAATGTAGGTTTTGCATATTTATCCATTCCTTCCTTTCAAATATGAATAATTTGTAAGAAGCCATTTTTCCATTGCCTTTCCTGCTCTTTTCTATGAAACATACTGATTTATACACAGTTTTACAAATGCAAACATATTCCAATCTGAAACTAGTAAACAAGAAAGAAAATGAAAATAACTTATTTTAAATGTTAAGAAGCTAATGTGTAACACATGAGCTCTTTGTAATCGAAACTAAAATAAATGATTGGGTGACAGACTATTTTGCAAAAATATTTCAATTTTGTTAATTTTCAAAAGCTATCCCAGGTTAGCGTAAATTGATAGAAAGAAAATAAAACCAAAGAATGTATTATTTTTGAACTCTGTCATCTTAATATCTAGGGAGACTTAATACCTCATTACACAGTTATTGATTTTGGTGCACAGAGCACAGAAATTGTATATTACTTATCCAAAATAATGGCATGTTTTAAACTGAATCTGTAGTTAGCCTAAGCAGGTTTCTTTGAGTGCTTAGAACATGAAACAACTTCCTAAATTACTGAACAATTTCTAATAATCCCAAAGCAAAAAAAAAATGGCACTTTTCAGCATTAAGCTTTACATATAGGTTGAAGTCAAATTTAATAGAGTGTTGCTGGATTATTTCTAAATTCTAGTCCCAAAATACTTTCTGGTCCAAAAGTCAGCATAACTTGGTACCTGATCAGAATAACTGACAGTTTAGGAACTCATCTGGTTGTATTTTTTTATATATTGAGACAATTATTTATGTATGCTTGTAAAAACAGAAGTATAAGTCACATCTATAATACTGAAATTTGATAGAGCTAAAATTCTAGGTGGTTCTAAAAATTAAATAAAATAAATTCATCTTACAAATTTAAATATCAATAGCTTAAAAATCTAGCTACAAAAACAAGCAAACAGGCAAGCAAAACAAGTTAAATTTTCCTTTTGGCTGGGAAGATAATCTCAGAAATGGAAAATGAGAACAAAAATGTGTTTTCCTTATCTGAAGAGGATGTAATATCTTCCTATAGAAAAAGCTTATCTCAAGAACAATTAGAAAAACTCAATAAAAAATTTAAAAATCATTTATTTAAAGCATGAGAAAGTTGCTGAAACAATAAGAACTGAAAGGCCAAGATTCTGCAAAGGAGAGAATGAAGGCGAAGTGAGGTGACTTTCTGCGTTTATCTGGAGTCATTTGTGATTCTAACCATTTCAGTACACTAGTTGAAGAATCCAGTCTTTACCTGGACAGAGGGCAACTTCTGGAAAACAGTGATACCAACAGAACTTTTAACAAGATATAAAATTTGAGAAAATGTTGGAACATGAGGGGCCAAGACCTCAGTGAGAAGGGATGAGGAAACAGCCTGATACAAAGCTGGTTTTCCCCTACCATTATTTACCCAATTTTGAAGCTGCTCAAGGTGAGGGGCTGAAAAGCTAAGCAGAAATATTTTTAAAAGAAGAGCAGAGTTTTCTGCTATCTCATTGTTCTGTCTTTTAAAAGTAGGGTTTGGGACTTAGTAGAGAGAGTCTGTGATGAACACATCAAGTTTTCAGCTGAAAGTCCTGGAAGTTCTTCACTTTAGAAATAACTATGAACTAGAGATTCATATGAAAATTACTAGCTGGCCTCTACTCAGCTCAGTCCCTGATTGGTTTATAATCATCAGATGCTACCCTGTCTAGCAAAGGGAGAATGAACCATTCCTAGGGAAATATAACACTAGAGATTTTTAAACACAGAATGTCCAACATTCAATTAAAAAACGACTAGAGGTGTCAACATCCCCTCCACACACACGCGCATGAACACACACACACACACACACACACACACACACACACAACTAAAAAGAGACACAGTTGATCCAAACACTGGAATTAATAAAAATACTTTTAAATAACTATGATTAATGTCAAAGAAAATAGACAAAGACACGGAAAAATACATGAAAAGATGGAAAGTTTCATTAAAAAATGGCATCTATGAAAGAGATTTAAATAGGAAATCTAGGATTGAAAATTGAAATATCCAAAATAAAAATGTTCAACAGATGGGTTTACAGGCCATTAGATACAAGCAGAAAAGAGTATTAGTGAAGTGGAACACATATCTCTAGCAAATATCCAAACTGTAGCATGGGGAAAAAAGAGGATAAGAAGCATACAAAATATAATTAAGAGGTGTAATATAGATGTAGAATTGAAGTTTGAAAGAGAGTAGAGAGAAAGATTGGGACAGATGTAAAAATAGAAAAAAAAAAAGCTTGAATTTTCCAAAACTGATGAAAGACACAGACTGGAGAATCTCTTTGAGCCCCAAGTGGGATAAATACAAAATATATCACACCTAGGCACACCATAATAAAATTATTGGAAGCTAATGACAAAGAGAAAATTTTAAAAGTAGCAAAAGAGGGAAAACAGGTTACTTTCAAAGAAAGAAAAAATAATACTGCCAATCAAATTGACCAAAATTCCCCTACCCAGCAAAAATATTCGTAAAAATATAAAATAAATATTAAAAAATAAAATTTAAATAAAGGTGAATGAAGGATACTTTCAGACAAATAAAAACATAGAATGCACTGTCAGCATACCTGCATGAAAAAATTAGAAGGGAATTATTTAGGCAGAAGGAGAATGTTCCCAGGTTACATAAGTATATGAAGGAAAGTCCAGCAAAGGAGAGATTCATATAGATGAATGTTGACTGGACGGAACAATAATAATAATATTTGTGCAGTTGTACATATATATAAACTGCATGAAAATGGTGTGAACGGTGGGAGGTTGCATACAGAGTTGAAGTGTTCTATGTTGCTAGCACTGTAGAAGAAATGCTGAAAGTAATAATTTATATTAAATTATAATGATTCAAGATAGATGCTCTAATCTATAGTAATCATTAAAAGAATAAGAAGAGACGCTATAACGAATTAACAAAAGAAAAATAAAATAGTTATAACAGCAAAACAAAAACAGGTTAATCCAAAAGAAAGACAAAAAGCTTTACAAGAGCATAAAGCAGGTTAGCCAAATAGAAAACAAGTATTAGATGGCAAATATGAAGTAAAGTATACCTTTATAATTACATTTAACGTAAATGAACAAAATACTTCAAGTTAAGAATAAGATTGTTAGATTGGATTATAAAAGACTCAACAATATGGCACTCCTAAGAGAAGCATCTTAATATAAGACTATAGGGTGATTGAAATCCAAAAGATTGAATAATAGATAAACCATGCAAATACAAAGTAAAAGAAGTAAATTATATGGCTATATAAATATCAGAGACAATATTAAGGCAAGAGTATTGCTAGAGATAAACAGTGAAATTACATAATGATAAAGAGGTAAATCAATTGTAAAATATGACCATTCTAAATTTTTATGCCATCATTATGTAGATTCAAAATATACATGAAATTACCATTCACATAACTTCAAAAGTTGATAATACCTGCAGTGAAAACATATCAGTAAGGATAGAGAAAATATGAACAACACAATTAACAAACCTGACCTAATTAACACACCTAATTGTCATATAGCGTGCCCTATATATAATGAACACCATTAACAGACCTAATTGTCCTATAGTGTGCCCTACATTTAACAATGACAAAATTCAAACTATTTTCAGGTTCACATGGTGCATTTACCAAAATAATAGGAGATGATCTTTGTAAAGTAAAATTTTACCATCTTACCTAGGAATTGTTTCATGCTTAACCTACCAGGTATCCTAGCAGAACTTCTATTAACTTAGGAGTGTATCTTGAACAAGGAAAATGAGCAAAATTGTATGGCACTTTTCTGTCCTATGAGTTAATGTTGCTCATGCAATTAAGGAAGACTGCAACCTCATGATAAATGTCTCACAGGCTGCTGTTTTTGCCATGGAAGATCCGTGTTATTTCTTTTATTCTAAGAAATGATATTTGCACAGAGGGAGGAAGAAAAAAAATGTTTTCTTTTTAACTAAAAAAAATTTTACTTCCAAGTATTTATACTGCTGATTTCTTCTTTTAGTTGTGCATATATAATTTATATTGCCTCAAATAGAAATTCTCCTTGACGTTGACACTAGGATTAATGCACCTATCAGCCAGTTAGCCCAAATTGCCATTAAAAATGCGGAAGTCATGGGGTCTACTATTCATTGGCCAATGAGTATTGTATCATATTATGCCTATAATAAACCTCTAGCTTGCCTGGACATTTTGTAAAATGTGTGTGGTTAAAATGGGAAGTAAAATATAAAATGTAGATGGATCAGCACAATTAGAAAAGACTGCTTAAAGAGCATGCCCTTTGAATCAATAACATCATCTTTGTTTAATAAGCACAGCCCCTTGATTTATCAGAAAAGACTCAGATTCATCCCTCATTAATGAAAGACTGTGCTGCAGGCTTTGTTTACTTAGAAAACCAAATTGGAGCAAATGCTGTTAGGTTGTACTTGTATGTGGTCTCGATAATTTGCAGTGAGCAAAATAGGTTTGCATCCTTCACAAACTAGAAATTATTTCATATGAAGTAAATTATATAAAAGTGAAACCAGCTCAATTTTAAGACAAGTCAATAATTACCTGTTTTTAAAACAATTGTCTGCAAAGTATGATAGTAATATAAGACTAGTCTAAAATAGAGCTAAAAATCCCCTGTAAAAAATCTCCTTTTGGGCTTTCCAGGGCAAAAGTGTCATCAACAAAGATAGATGTAGAACATTGAAATGTAAGATTACACAAAGTTTAAAGAAACTTGGTAAAATGGCAAAATCAGATACCTTAGTCTGAAGGAAGGTATATTTGATACATAAGGCAAATAATTAGGCAAAAATGTAGTTCATACAATGTTCAGAGAATTCATTTCACAGATTTGTCTCTGGAAATGCATATTAAACTAAGAACCCATTTTGAATTCTCTGATTTCTAGTCCGTATGTATCTTTGGCTAATGCATAGAAATGTGGGTAGGACTTGACATTTCAGTTTTTAATTAAGTATCTTGCTTGAATGTACTATAGAAAGGGAAAGTAAGTACTTCTTTGACTAAAATGTCATTATTTTTCACAAACTATACCAAAGGGCAGCTTAATGGGTTACAGTTTCACAAATAATTAGACTAAATTATAAAATGTCAAAATAAATGAACAGACATGCCCTTTGATGTGTTTTCTTTATTTAAAACATTACTAATTTGCATATAGGCCAATTTGCCAAATTGGCAACATTTAGTTGTTCTTTCTAGCATTCATGTGAATCATCTTGTTTCATCTATTTAAGTGCTGTTTCCAATGTATAAAGCTGCCATTCCTAAGGTATATTCCTGTTAGTTTTTCTTTTGCTGAAAGGAAATTTATGTTTATCTGATAATCTCCCACTGTACAATAAAGACTATCTTTTCTACACAACATGATTTAAGCAGTGCTGTTACAAACTTACTTAACCAAAATCAGTTCCCTCACTGACCCGAAATATTCTCCATTAATTATTAATAATTTAAATGCCTAATTGTATATGTGGAGTCCCATTTCCTGAATTATGCATTCAAAATAAGGGTATGTAACCTTGTATACTTTCTTCATTATCTTCTACTATTTAGTCTTTATAAAGTTACTATCTTAATTATTTGCAACCCTTCAATGACCAACTTCTCATTGATTTCAGTTCATTATTTCTAACTCATCCTTTAAGCCATTAATACCTGATTTATGAACCTGTCAGCATGTACTCAATAATCTTTCTGAAGTCATCAATGTCCTCTATGAGTCAGCTTTTGCCTCTAAAAACCAGAAAATCTCAGTGGCATACAAAACTCTGCATTTATTTCACACGTATTTATGATTCAGCTGAGGGGGCAGCTATAGTTGAATCCAGGTATGTATGCTCCATGCTCTTATTTTACTTGGACTAATAAGCTGTCCAGGGCACAGTCTTTTCATAGTGATGGCAAAAGTGCAGGATAAGTGGAGACATGAGATGCCTCTTAAGGCCTATGCTTGGAACTGGTCACTCTCATTTCCTTGCATATTTAATTGGCCAAAGTAAGTCCCACGGCTGAGCCCTATGTGAAGAGGTTGGGAAGTACATTTTGTCTTTTGTGCCACAAACTGCAAAGTTACAAAACAAAGGTCATCAATGCCAGGAATGGTGAACAACTGGGGCCATACAGCTCCCAACAGCCAAAAGGATGATTTCTTCTATGATGTCTTCCTTCTATGAACTCTTTAGAACTGAAAGGTTTCTTAATCTCAGTTCCATCTTGCTTTCCCTCTACTCATAATTCTTTTGTGTCTTGCTTCTCAAAAGTTGGCACTTCATAAGCCTCCTTATAAAAGTCATTCTTTTCTCATTCTAATTTTTCTCCCTGAGTGGTCTCTTGTAGTTATGGTTTCTATTATTACATATATTCTGAAAACACTTAAATCTAAATTTTCAGCCCTCATTTCTCACTTGAGTTTCAGACTCAGTTTTCTGTATTAGACTTATCAGTCTTAAAGGACATTAAAAATTCCAAGCTCAATATGTCCACAACTAAATTATTGTTAGACATGCCAATTATCAAACCTATCCTGCTTTCTTTAAATATCTTAATGATATCACCTTATATCTAGATATTCCAGCTGAATTATGAAAAACAAACTTAGCAACTTTCCCTTCCAAACCCTCCAAATTTAATCAGTTGCTAAATCCTGTTGAGTCTACCAAATCCCTCTCCTAATATTTCCACAGCTCTTCCTCTAATTTATTTGACAAATTTTATTGTAGCTAAATTGTCAAGGTATTGTGTTAAGCCATGTTAAATGCCCAGAAAGAATTTAGTCTCTTATAGGATGTAAATATTAAGGTAATGATAAAGTCCTAAATAGTGTCCAGAATATGAAGGGATAATTTTTAGCAAGATGAATCAGGGACAAGGCAATGTTCTAACTAGCTTTTGGAATATGTTATAAAACATATGGGTAGCATTTAGGTGTGTGAGGAACACAAGATGGCAAGGAAGAAGAGCATTCAAGATAAATAAAATCACTGAGTATAATTACAAAAGAAAATTGGAGTATTTAAGATTAAATCCCAGGAAGTCTGGGATATAACCAATATTCGGCTTTCCTCCGATCGTATGGGTCCAATTATTAAAGTCAATCAGGCAGACATTTTCTGTTCTTTATATTTGAATGGGTAGACACAATTTACACTGGAAGCGCAGAGTTGAGAGTCTACTGGCAGAGACAATGCCTGGTGGTGGAAGCGTTGCTGATGAGATTTTAGCAGTGGTGACACAAGTGTGTGTGAACTATACCAACACATATATTATGGTGTGGCATTGTTTGTGTTGTTAGCTTTCCAGTTAATTTGTTTCTTACTAATTTTCTATTCCAGTTTTTAAACTTCCTAGTAATCTCCATCTCCTGAGCTGATCAACATGCCTCTAATGTATCATTTTTCTGCTTAAGTTAATCAGAAACAGTGTTATTTGCTTTCAACAGGGCCCTGCTGTTGGTCAGATTTTCTAGAAGCAGACTCCAAAGTGAGGATTTCTGTGCTAGAGATTCATTTAAGGAATAGCATTCAAGGTTAATGAATGGGTCAGGCAGGATAGCGAAAGGAGAGAGTAAGCATGGACATGATTTCAGGAAAAGTCCTATGGAGGGAATTTAGCCTCCTCCCCAAGGGGAACTCTCTATTGTAAGAGAGTAAGTTCTTTATTTACACTGATAAAGACTGTCTTCTTCAAGGCAATGATACTGGATTTTATACTTATATACAGCTCAGTTATTGGAGAAGTCCCACTTCAGGGGGACTTCTAGCTGTCTACTTATTTAGGCAAAACAGCTCCAGTAGTTGTATGGCAGTCCTCCAAGGAGAGTTGTAGGTGCAGGCTATAAGCAAAAACACAGAGATTCCAGGGGAGCAGAAAACTAACCCACAGAAATGACAAGAGACAGAAGGTTTTTAGATGAGGCGCTGACAGTGCTTGCTATAGACTACAATGTGTTAAAAAAATATTGGGTTTCAGATAATGTAGTTTCATGGAAAACTAAATGAAATCTTCAGTTGGTTATCTGACCTATTGGGGGGCAAGCAGTGGAATTACTGTTAGTATTCAGGCATTCTTATCTAGCAGACCATGACTTGCAGTGAGAGACAGCATGGAATAATGGTTAAGAGCATGGACTTTGAAATCCAACTCGCTTGGACAAATTTTAGCTCTGCCGCTTTCTAAAGAGTGGCCTTTGGTAAGTTACACAGTGTCATGTCTCAGTTCTTGTATGAGTAAAATCATGGTTAATCATATCTACATCAAAGAGTCTGTGTGACTATTGACTCAGTTAGTATTCCTGTAAAACTCAGGGCAGCATCTGGCTCATGATAAGTAGTAAATGGTGCTTAATAAATAAATGCAGTTGTGAAATATCTAATTAAATTATTATCTGCAACTTCCTAACCATTTCTTCGGTATAGAATATTACAAATGACATAGATTCAAGGCAGGTGCATTTGAATGCTGGGCACTAATGATTTTGAGCATATAAAAATACAGTATTTTTGGCTACCTGGCATAAACTTTGTTCTTCTTGTTGGAGGCAAGGGTTCCCATGGTGTGCGTCTTGAAGGGAAGAAGAACACTGCCTCCTTTTTCCTCTCTCTCTGTTGGCTCAGGTGTAAGTGTATTAGCCAGGCTCACAAATCAGATACTTTGCCGAACTTTGACTCAGGATGGAGAGATTAAAGCTCCTGCAGCAGGTGAGAACATTCATAGAGGCAGTGGCAGTGTGAAGGGTAGGGGTGTACCAGTAATAGTATTTGAAATGGACTATTACTTGAGAATGCCTTGGCTATGTTTTTGGCATCCAGTTTCCCTTGATTTCTGCTCATTTTCTGAGCCTGGTTCTCTAGTCATCCCAGTTGCTTTTGTGATTCTGAAAATAAAGTCCTTTAATGTTCTAGTTAGCTAGCCTTGACTACTGTTGCAACCAGGAACCTATGTGGTCCACAAGCCTTGTCTTGGAAAAGTATATGGAGAGGGAAAAAATATGAGAGGAAATGCATAGAAGCTATTTAGTGAAAACAATTTGTCAGATACATGTATATATACATTGTTGTACATGGGTCTAAGAATTTCTAAATTAACTAAATTTTAAAAACTACTCAATTCTCCCCTTCATAGTTGCCAATGGACAAGAAAATGTGTGCATTAAATGCAGCTTTTCTTGGATCATTATCAAAAAGCTAGTAGAAGGTATGCTTGAGGTCAATTTTTTTTAAACTAATGATCATTTGATTTTAGTGTCACTATACTTTGAATCAATGGCATATACAGTCATACATTCTTGGGTTAGATTGTCTGGATTTAAAATCTGGGTCCATCATTTGCTACTTTATTTATTTCACTGAGCCTCTGTTTGCTTACTGACAAAAAAAGAATTATAACTGTAAGTTCTATATATGGTTGTTGAAAAACTTAAATGAGTTATTATATGTGAAGAGCTTAGAATGAAGCCTACCTCATAGTATCATAGAAGGGGAGTTCTTCTTCCCCTTTATCATTAATACTATTCTTGTTGCTTTTATTATTATTGTTATTTGCTAGTTAACTTGTACTAGTATATAACATGGTCTCAAAATTATTTTTATAACTAAAATCACAATATATCTGGTCTTATAATCTATAAACCAGATCTCTAGTTAATTTGTTTTATATGTTACACTGTCATTTGGCCTTTATATGTCTTCTTTAATAAATCTGATATTATAAATACAATAGTTAATATTTAGAAAGTAGGCTCATAGGAGTTAGGGTTAAAAATTGCCCACACACATATCCCTACCATATTTCTTATATGTAAATCTGAGGCTTCTTTTCTAATTTTCTTAGAAAAATGCCTAAAGTAGTTAATGTGTACAAATTAAGTACAGATATAATTTGTACATTTAAATGAAATAAATCATTTTAATTTTAGAAGTATTACACAAAGCATTTTAAATTTAATAAAACTCTGATATGGGCTTTTAAGAACTTTCAATGTATTCTTTTTTATAATACTAAATTTCTATAATACTAAACTGTAATATAACATTATTAATGTGGAGACTATTTTGACTGAGTGTATATTATACCGTCCTACACAAGATAGTATACTCCATATGGAATAAACTAAGTACTTTATTCAGTGGCAAGAAAGTGTATAGAAAAATTTCAAGGTCAGAATTTACACTATTTTCCACTTCCAGCTCTCAAGTAGCATTTTAAAAACACACTCAACACATTTTATCTGCAAGGAAGTACCAATCTAGGGAAGAAAATATTTTCAATTCTCAATTCTTCTGACAGCTTCAAGGGCAAAGTATTACAGAAGAGTTCTGGAAATTTTAGGAGATGTAACAAAATGAAACAAGAGCTGTGCTTCAGAATAATGAACAAGATACTGTGGCTCATAAATGTATCCTATGCCTAAAATACCAAGGAGTGGCATTCTTTATGTACTGGATCACTGTTGTATGAATATGAGGTTTTCCACTTTATTTTCCTGGTGGTAGTGATGGGCTGACCTAGATCACACAAACCAAATTTAGTTTAATTATCTACGTACTAATATATGCTGAATACCAATAGGGCAGAGTCTGCAACATGGTTCCCGTCTCTGACTTCCTTTAATATTTTCACATTTTCTTTTAATGCCTCTTTGAAATGTACGGTACAGGAACAAGCAAATCAAAGGCCAGATTCAGGGGATAACAGAAGTGTCCTAAATCATATGGGTGTTGTTAGAAGCATTTTCCAAACACTTGTACTGAAATTTAAATATTAACTAAAATATTTCCATCTATATCATAATTCTGTAGACTCTGGTGATCCTTGTAAAAACAGATTCTATTTTAATTATAGTGTCTAGTGTGGCGGCAGTAGATGAGGCAGTAGATGGAATCACTGAGACTTGAGTTTAAATCCTAACTCCACCATTATTTAGCTGAGTGAATTTGGGCATAATATTTAACCTCTCTAATCCATAAGAATGACTGTTAAAATATTGTTAAATTGTCTACAGGTATAGACGTATACAAACATTCGTGGTACCATATGTATATTAGGTACACAATAATTTGTAACTTCTATGACTATCAGTGCTATTGTTGATTCCTAAATAGCCTACTCGTATTTTATTAATACCTAGACCTGGTGTTAGTTTGTCCTGTTTTAAAATAGATGAGACAAATTTTATTATTACAAAACTATAAGTTTTAAAATTATTTGAAGGAGGAGAATTTGCTTAGCCTGAGAAAGGAATTTACAGTAATCACTATATCTAATAGTGATATAATAAAAGTATTCCCATTCATCTTTGGGGAAAGGCATAAGTCCCACTAAAACATTTAGTTTTTAACATTTTTCTGAGACTTCTAAACAAAGAATCAAATCAACAATAATAAATGAGAAAGAAAGATGAAAAAGGATGAAGAGATAAAACTACTAATATTTGTGGATAATAGTATTTCTGAACATTTATCTATGAGTCCAAGAGAATTAACTGGCAAGTACAAGAACTTGAGTTCTACCAATCCTCACAAAACTTGTTTGGATTTTAAGATTGGCAACAATGACATCTTTGTCCACAATCAGTTCTCCTTGATATAAATGAATGAGTAGGTAAAGCTATTTAGTTTCTCAGTGAAGAAATATATTGCAGAAATAATCATTATAAAATGAAAAAATATTGCTTCATCACAACAACAAAAACTATAGACTGCCTAGGAATGATCCTTTAAAAAGGATGCAAGACCTATTTTTTTTTTTAATGATACAAATTTGTTTAAGGGCAAAATAAAGAAGACCTGCATAAACAGAGAGATATACTATGTTCATAGAAGAGAAAATACAATATCATCAAGAAGACAATTAATATAAAAGTCAAATTAAGTTCCAAACAAAATTTTAATAGGTTTTTGTTGAAACATGACAAACTGGTCTTAAGTTCATATGGAAGAGAAAAGAATCAACAGCTAATATTCTACAAAAGAAGAACCAGGTAATGGGAATTATCCTACCATATGTCAAGATGTTCCAAAGATACCCTTTTAAAAACTGTATTGGCACAAGAATAGATAACTATATGACTAGAAAAGAACAGAGGGTTCACATACAGAACCATGCATAAGGATGTATGATAAATGTAGTATTTCATTTCAATGGAGAAAAAATGGACCATTCAATAGATGCCATTTGCATAATGATGACATTAGCAAAAGAATGCAATCCCATATTTCATACTACTCATAAAATATTTTCAGATGTATTATAAACCTAAATATAAAGAAGGCAATGTATAAAATACTAGAGAAGACAGTAATATATAAATATTTATGACTGAGTATAAAGACCTTTAAACAAAACATGAAAACAAAGGGCTTAAAAGAAACTAATGATAATTGGGGCCATATCAAAATCAAAATCTTCTTTACCAGGTAAAACACCCTAAATGAACTTAAAAAACAGGTCACTGACTAAAAGGAAAAAATACAAAATAATTTATAAATTTTTAACGTTAATAAAGAAAAAATTAGTACTCTGATAGAAAAGGGGTAGATGATATGACTGGGTAACTCACAGAAAGGGAAATAAAAATGGCCAATGAACATATAAAAGGGGATCTCACTAATAAGCAAGGGGATACAAATTATAACAAGATTTTTCATACAACAGAGAACCAAAAATGAAAGTTGGATGATATCAAGATTTGGCAAAGAAATGGTAAAACGGATATTCTGAGACATTAATGGTTGGCGTGTACAAATGATACAGTCTTATATAAGACAATCCACCATTATCTCTTAGCACTAAAGTAAGCACATTCTGTGATGGAGAAATTCCACTTCTCTGTCTCAACCTTTTAGAAATATCCACCAATTTCCATAAGAAGAATGTTCATTTCAGTGTTATCTCTACAAGTAGGAGATTCATAGTAAAAATGGGAACAAGGTAAAAGATGTTGATATAGAAATAGTTAAATAAATTTTGGTTCATCTGTGGATTACTATGCACTAATTAAGAAAAATGATCCTTATATGCCAACACAGATGACTATCCAAAGTGCATTTTTTAAAAAGTGAAAGATGAATATATATAGGGTGACAACTTTTACATAAAACAAAACAAACAAAATACACAAAATATTATATATTTTCTGTGAAAGTATGTGTGTTTGTGTGGTCTGAAGGAAACTTAGAACTCTCTGAAATGATTTGTATTATTTCAATAATAATAATCATGCATTAATTATGTCAAGTTAAATTTATTATTAAAAAGAACACAAAACATAAAATTCTGCTTCAAAGGAGAGTTTTAAAGATTAAATTAGGCTCAGTACTTATAGTCATGGGTACATACATAATAGTGGTTATTCAATTAATGTCAACTCCTTTCACCCATATACAAACAAATAGGTAAAAGTCCTTTAAATATCTATTTCTTTCATACATTTATCATTTAACAGAAATTATGACAGTAGTTACTCTAATAGAGAGTCCGGATTTAGGAATTATAATTCCTGTGTCTGCCATTGATTTGGATTTGACTATATATCCCTAGGTCTAAAAATCTAATTTGAAGAACTGTGGTAATTAAAAATAATTGAGAGAAAGACTGTAGTTTTCAGTGTGTACATATAATATATGGTTGTATAATATATATAATATACATATATATGCACTGAGTGTGTGTGTGTACATACATATATACATATATATGAGCTGTAAAATTATAACCAATACTGAAAACTATCATCTTTCTCTTGGCCAATTTTATATATATATATATATATATATATATTCATAAGTGTTGGTAATTATAGAAGACAAAGGAACACAGTTTCAGGTTCTCATCCATCATCATTTGCTTAGTGCAGGTTCTCAGCCTAAATAGCACATAGAATTATTCAATGACTTTTTAAAAAACACTGATGCCAAGCACCCCTCCACTTCTGATAATCTTATTGGTGCCCAGGAAATGGTAGCTGTAAGTGATCCCAGATTTTATTAAGCAGCCAGTGTAGAGAATCATGGCTTTGTGCGATATCTGTGCAGGATTTTAAACAGAATATATACTTGTTAATCTATTGTAAAATTTTTCCTTAATCAGAGTTCTTTAATTATTTGTGTGGATAAAGAAAGCCTCTATTTGTTTTCAGTTGATGATCTTTGAGTTACCACTGATAATAATGTCATTCAGTTTCCAAAGGAATTTGAATTTACAATTTAGGGTACTTTAATTGAAAAGTTAAAAATCAGATAAGATTTGAAAGCTGTCTGATTTCCCAGAATAAATATAATTCATGCATATCACTAAATTTGATGTAAAAATTTTTCTATCTTCTAGCATACATATATCACTATTTCAGAATCACAAATTGAAATTTCCATCTTTAAGTACAAACATATTTTATCAGTTGACTTATAATTATTTTAATTGAATCAATGAAATGCATTTGCACAAATGACTATGAGGTTTGTTTTTTTTTTTCATTACCCCTTGCTTGGCATTTATTTTGTAAGGTTATTTTCGTTTAGTTTAAATTTGGTTTCATTGAAATATATTAAAAATTTAGCAGATCATAATTCCAGTAAAAGCAACCTTTTTTTTCTCCCTGGTTATAAAAGTAGTAACTCTCAATGTAGGAGAGGCAGAAAAAACAAAATAAAAATCCAACCTCTAAGTATAGTTTGGTACATATCTTCCCACTCTCTTTGGCCATTAATATATATTTTCATATTTTATATACTGGTTTGTGTCTGGAGTTGCTTACAATCCATCACAAACCTCTCCCCAAACACAACATTGTAAAACAACTATACCCCAATTAAAAAAACAAAAACAAAAAAACCTTTCCCCATAACATTCAGTATTCTTCTAAAACATGATTTTTGGCTATGTAATATGGTTACCCTATAATTTACTTAACCAATTGATTATTAGACATTACATAATAATTTTTAGTACTATAAATTATACAAAGAGACATACATAAAAATGATTTGTTTACCTTGCTTTTTTTTTAACATCTTTATTGGAGTATAATTGCTTTACAATGGTGTGTTAGTTTCTGCTTTATAACAAAGTGAATCAGTTATACATATACATATATTCCCATATCTCTTCCCTCTTGTGTCTCCCTCCATCCCACCCTTGACTATGAGGTATTACAGCAAATGTATGTATTACAGCAGATGGACTTTAAGGTAATACTTAAAATAACTATAGTGGAAATATTAAGTTGGAATGTTTTAATGCCTTAAGTATCACAATATACTATAATGACAAAGTGGCTAATCCCATAACCATTTATTCCTGATTAAAACATAAATTTAGCTATAGCTATTAAAATAATACTTAACAGTAAAAAGTTTCCATTGTTTTTAAGGGGTGGCAGCAGTAGAGATAAGATTACAAAAACACTTGATTTTCAGAGAGAGATTCTATGCTGTTCTATGGTGCTCAAATAATTACCTATGCTTATATATATCCCATATAGAAATACATATGCTCAAATATATCCTACATAGAAACAGTTTGAGTTTCCACTGGCAATGTCTTTTAAAATCTCTGTTATTCTCATGATCAGATCACTCTGTTTTCATGGGTATGATCTTATATTTAACAGAACAAACTTGGAAAAATGCTACTTATGTAGTTTTTTATTCTATATAAAACCCAATAAGGGTTTTGTGATAGACAAAATAATAGCTCTCTGAAGATATCAACATCCTAATCTCCAGAATCTGCGAAATAAGTTATCTTACGTACACATCAAAAGGAACTTTGCTGATGTGATTAAATTGAGAATGAAAGATTATCATGGAATTTCTAGATGAGCATAGTGGAACCACAGGGGTCTTTTTGAGAGGGAAGCAAGAAGGTCAAAGTCAGAAGGAGATGGGATGATGGAGACAGAGGTTGGAGTGTTGTACTTCACACATAGAGGAAGGGACCACAAGCCAAGGAATGCAGGTGGCCTTTAGAAGCTGTAAAGGAAAAGGAAAAGTATTTTTCTCTGGAACCAACAGAAGGAATATGGCACTGCTCATACTTTGATTTTGGCTTCATAATACTCATTTCAGATTTCTAACCTCCAGAACTGTAAGAAAATAAATTTGTGTTATTTTGAGACATTAAGTTTCTGGAAATTTGTTACAGAAGAAAGAGGAAACTAATGCAGTTTTCCACATATATTAGTTTTTTAAAAAAATAATTTCTCAAAATAAGAGGCCAGGCAATGCTAACCCAGTAGCAAAGCCTCAATGTACATCTTCTAATTCATATAATCTATACTGGTTCTGATCTAAGTGTTTAAACTGAGTTACTTATATTCTAATATACTTATTTCATTATCTAATTACTGGTTAGACACATATAATTTATATTGCTTAAATTCTATTTCATATTCTATTATTTTCAATCATAAAATTAACCTAATATCATCAATAATTTGGAAAATAGAAAAAAGTCAAAAATTTTCTGATCTACTAATCTAATACAATAGTTTTAGAATATATATGTACTTCCTTCAAGTTTAAAAAATCAGTGTAATGTATTATATTAATTATAATATTTCTATATTCTTGTAATCATAGTATATGTTATTTTGTATCATTTTTAACATTTAATATTATTGACTGATTTAATAAACTTAGAAAATGATGACTAACTTTATGTATTACTTACTCATAAAAATCAGATGCACTTTTAGGTTGTAAATAGATTCTGGAAAGCTTTTACCTAACTTCCAATTAGTCTAGGAAGATGTTATGGAAAATAAAAGATGTCAGTGAATATAAAAGGAGCAATCTGGTGCCATGAACGGACAAGTGAAGAGGGAAGGGAACCCTAGGAGAAGAATGCTTATAGACATGTATGCAAATGTTTGGAGGTAGTAGTAGAATAACCAAAGAAGATGTAAAGTCAACCAAAAGAGCTTTGAAGAGGAGAAAATTTTATATCTGATCCCTAGCACACTTGGAAAGCACCTTAAGGTTTCAAGTCTATGGAAAAAGCAATGAACATTAAGATGTAAAGTGAGGTGGCAGAAATCTCAAGTGTAAGGTGCCTATAAGACAGTGGCTTCCTAGAAAGTGTTTACAGAAATTTTGACTAAACCATTATGTGACTAAAATATGATATAAAGAGATACTGTGTTAACAGGTATAAAAACCTGTCAATGGATGATACATGAAGAATAAGATACTGAATACAGGAGTTAGATGCAGTTATTTTAAGGTATCTTGCTTAATGAATTATACTCTTGGTGATGTTGAAATTTTTTGAATAAGAGCATTAGAGGAAGATTTCTCATCAATGATGGTTAGCAATCGTTAAGCCACGCTGAAACTAGGTAGGAGAAAAATGTTCTAATAAATATAATTTAATGTAAATCCTTGAGAGAGAATAAAATTGTCTTGGAACCCCAGAAGCCTGTGGGCAGTATTATGATATGCCTTTTTTCTTAAGGAGTTCAAAGACTTAAAATGATCATTAGCATTCTGAATAGCAGACAACAGAATCAACAGGCTTGGAGCTTCTCAGCATTGAACTGATTCTGTGAGAACACAACTGCTTCCTGCCCAGCTCAGACTCTGGACTCTTGACATGGGCACACAGCTTAATTGGCTGTGGTAGCCAGCCTCCATGATAGCCTTCAATGATCTTCTCTCCTAGTATTCACACCCTTGTGTACTCACCTCCTACTTTGAACCACAGTTGGTCTGAGTGACCTAGTATTCACACCCTTGTGTACTCACCTCCTACTTTGAACCACAGTTGGTCTGAGTGACCAATAGCATACAGCAGAAGTGACGGGATGTAACTTCTAAGTTCATATTATAAAAGACTAGGCTGCTATCTTGGGTGCTCTCTTGCTCACTTCTGCTCACCCTTGGCTCACTCACTTTGAGGAAAGTCAGCTCTTATTTCATGAGGGCACATAGGCAGAATATGGAGAGCCCACATGGTAGAGAATTGTGGTCCCTGGCCAAGGGCTAGAGAGGAAATGAGGCCTGCCAACAACCACAGAAGTAAGTTTGGAAGTGGATTCTCAGCCCCAATCAAGCCTTGGAGATGCTTACAACTCTGGCAAACAGTTAACTGCAACCTTGTGAGACAGCCTGAATCAGAACCACCCAGCAATGCTGCTCCAAGATTCCTGACCCACAGAAAATGTGAAATAAGATAAAAAGTTATTGTTTCAAGCTGCCAAATTTGGAGGGAATTTGTTATACATCTATAGATAACTAGTACACTTGCTCTTAATGCTTCTGCTACATGAATGTGGAGTCTAGAAAAGGATTCTGCACCGGAGATATTAGACCACTGAAGAGCAGAGTTTTGTCAGATAAAGAAGGAAGAGGAAAGAAAGACTTTCCAGCCAGGGGTAGCATTTCCACGTGTATCTCCTAATTCTTTTGATTTACTTTATGTTTAAGCTAATGAGATAATTTTTCCCCAAGTATACTTGACATGTTGTTGCTCTTACTATGCTTTTCCTCTGGGTTTCACTCTTCTACATTCATGTCTCTTTATTCTTTAGCTTTCCTTCTACTTTCTACTCAGAGATGCACTCATCTGTGAATCAATGATTCATTTTATAATTTTCTCCAACTGAAGTAATATTTTTCTCATTTGTGCTACCAAAGAAAGCTGCACATTTCCTCTTCACTTTTCATTGTTGGCCTGTTTTATCATAATTGGATACAGGTTTTCTAAATTCGATTTTAAGCTCTTTGAGAGAAGCATCTATGAAAGAATTGTTTGTTCTCTTATGCCTCAGCACTTGTAGGATTGAATTGAATTAAAATAATCTCGGGACATTAAAAAAAATTATGGCGTTTCCAATGGTAAAATTGTAGTAATATCATTGTATTTCTTCATGTTTAATATAATGTAGAGGAGAAACTTAACTTTGGAATCAGAAGAACATAATCTCACTTGGATTAACCAGATGGTAATTAGACAGTTTTGGGTTTGTTTTTCTTTTCGTTTTTCTCTCCTTTTAAATTAAAAAAAAAAATTCCCAGGTCTATTTTCTCATATACAAGATAATGTTAGACTTTCCTGAAGAGAATTATAAATATTATAAAACATACATACAAAATAATCTTATTCAATTCATATATCTTATAGGGACTCAATGCAAGTTAGAAAACAAAATCAACATTCTAGTTGAGTTTCAGAAATGTAAATATCAACAGGATGGGTTAACTCTTTTGGATTATTCATATTAGAATTTTGATGGTATCTGCAGCCAATTATCATTTAATTCCTAGGCAAAACAAAATTTAGCACTAATTCATTTTCAGGTAGGTATTGGAGAATAAGAAAATGCCACATTTCTTGGGGTATTTATATGCTGAAATTGCTAGGGTTTGAGGCTAATAGAACTACTTATTCAGTAAGTGGAACTTATAGACAAGTGCTTAAAATGGCCAACAAATTCTGGCTTGTATCAATTAATTTCTCAGAAGACTTTTTTTCCTTAAACAAAATACCATGAATGCACAGCTGCAGAATAGGTGAAAAACAGTTTAATGGTATACTCTTCAATCAATGAAGCATTTAAAAAATGTACATAGCATTGTTTCACCAAATGGCCTGGATGTACACTTTCAGAATTTGGACTAATTCCAGTAGTCTCAGAGATTGAAAGAAAATCAGCCATACCTGTGGGAGTTTGTTTATAAACCCTTAAGTAATAAAGGGCAATCTGCCCTATTCTGGGGCTCTTTGGACTGTTATGGGAAATAAAGGCTATGTTTCCAGTATCCAAGCAAAAGCCCTTTTAAATACATCAAAATTCATATTTTGGGCAAAATCAATAATGATAATTGAAAATGCTTTTTTTTTTCTAATAAAGTGTGTGAAAATGCTCTTGTTTTTCCTAATAAAGTGCACTACAAAGAGATACATAGCAAGCTATGCATCCTTAGAAATACTAATTGTTGATGAATATTCATCTCCTGGAAGAGCTTACTTTATGTGGAAATTAAATTCAAAGCATTCTTATAAGCACCTTGAGAGTCTGTTTAAAACAAAATAATAATGAGGTGATATAAATTGTCACATTTGCAACATTATTTTTCATTGATATTTTTCCTCAAACTAGCTTAGATTTGTCATTTTTTAAAGTACTTTTTACAATCCTTTCTGAGAATGAAATGCATCTAAAATAAGGAGAACACTCCATTGTGTGGTGCATTGTAGCTGACCGCAAAATGCAGTCTTTGTCCACAGTGGAGAGAGTTAGGCCACGTCGTGGGTACAGCAATCTGCTGCGAGTGACAAGTTCTAGTTCCAGCAAGTCTGTTCTAGTGTGGGTTCTGGTTCTGGCTCTGACTTAGGGGAGCTTTCAGATGCTGAGGCTGATCCTGTTATTCACATACACTCTCTGTGAGTCTTTTTCTGTATCTGTCAACAATAATAACAAAAATATTTATTATGGAGTTACCATGTGCCAGGCACTCTACTTGATGCTTCCAAAAAACTTTGAATAAGATAGACATAGTGGGGACTTTATAGAACATACAGCCTCATGAATAAGTGAGACAATTCAATAGACTCTAGCTGTAATTATAATAAAACTACAGGAGAATTAAATGTTGCTTTGGGCATACATAGCTATAGTGCTAAACATAAACCAAGCGAAAGGTAGACCAGCACAGAGGAGGTGCCATTTAGTTGCGACCTGAGGAATGAGATAATATGAGTAAAGCAAAATGCAGATGCAAATCATTATTATTTGGCAAATTGGCTCAGTTGTAGAAGCCAAAATGACAACTGAATTCACAGGTCTACCTTTTGGCTGGAATTATTCACATCAGCAGTTGAAAGTGATTAAATCTTTTGATTTTATAAGAGGAGTCTTCACTATTACTGGTGAAAAAGCATGTTCTCACCTAGACAGGTGCATAGGGACAACTTAGATGCCATTCTTATGTTCTATATAATGGAAATTTTATTTTATTAATCCAAGTTTTTATAATAACATTCTATGAGATATGTGAAATTATTTCTAACTAGGCAATTCTGATTTAAGAAAAAATTAATTTTATTGAAGCCTAATATACCTTCCTATTTTTAAAAATGTTATTTGAAAATTAAATTAAATATATTAATATATTTAAATATATATTAGTTTTAAATATAACTAAATATATTTTTAAAATGTAAAATCCAGTGTTATTACCCTAGATTGGAGCAGACAGCCTTATTGGGTATTTTAATTCAAGCAATAACTTCACTGAAAAGCTAACAATTCTCCTCCTTGTCTTCTCCCCTTATCATACCTTATTAATAATCAGAAATAATAGTAGAGGGTTTCTGAAATGAAAATAAAATTGTTGCAAGTTGTACCATAGTACTGGACTGAAATGAAGATCTAACATATCAATAATGGTTTAAATTGATAATAAATAAGCAAAGAGAAAATAAATGCATTGTGAGGACCATAGTCCCCAGACAGCTCTATCTGTGTGGGGGGTGGGTAAGTGGAGCAGAGGGTCAGGGCCACATCAGGAGAGAAAAACTCTTAAATTAAGACTCCCTGAGAGACTTCAATAAGAGTATGATTAGCTCAGTGTTGCTTTCATTCTCTACTTCCCCCTCCCACTATAGACTTTAGTTTTAATAATGATTAAAGAATAATGCTTGAATCCCATCTGAATGGCTTTTGAGATTTAACTCACTAAATCTATTCATAGCACTGAGCTTGTAAGGGGGACTGAACAGATCTGCACAACTAATCATGGAATATTACACTGATACTTCATCTCCCACATCAATACCAATTACGACTGCACAGAGAGCATTGCATATTATTTTAATAGGATACAAATTTTTAATCCAATCAGGGAGTTCTAGATGAATGTGTTTGTATGTCTGTCATTAAAATTTGGTGGCTCATGCTGCTCAAGACAGACACATTTTGAATGTTTAAAATTTTCACAAATATTATTTATCCATCAGAATTGAAAATTTCCTGTTCTCCACTGTATAGATTCTGCCTCATTAACATAAATAAAAAATAAAGCATAATGACAAGAATTAATTGCTTAATGTGTACAAACAGAAATATTGTCATAGGCATCTGGCAATCAATCGGAGAAGGTGAAAACTGCTAAATGAATGAAACCGGCAGAGTATGACATTCTTTTCTGGGGAAAAAAGCCTGCTGTTAGAGATTTTGCCTCTGTGTCCTATTGCTTTTAATTTTCAGTGGGCTTGTGATCAGCATTCACATTCACATAAAAGATGTCTTCACTAATTATTTGTGCTACTAACATTTATAAAAAAATATTCCCTTTCTCAATTGACAAGTGAAGATGGTTTTCTTTTAAAGCCATTTGTAAAACAAAATCATAAAGAAGAATACTAACTTTTAAACATAAAGATCCATATATCACAACACTTCCAAGCATGGACTTGAGATCATGACCATAAAAGAAATCCAGCTAGGGCTTCCCTGGTGGCGCAGTGGTTGAGAGTCCGCCTGCCGATGCAGGGGATGTGGGTTCATGCCCTGGTCCGGGAAGATCCCAAAAGCCGCGAAAAAAAAAAAAAAAAAAAAGCCGTATATCCTTTGCTACATTCAAGAAAATATCATCACAGAAATTTGATTATGAATTCTCGAGTTCCTTTTAGTTTATAAAGAAATGCTTTGTGAATTTCTAAAATGTTTTGGTTTCGACTTGACTAAAACTTCCAAAAATAAAATGAGAAGATTTGCAACTGATACAAGTATCTTCCACTATCTTTCTTTAGAAAATTTTGCCAACTTGCTGTTACATGTTAACTCTTTTTATTTCTGTCTTCTCAATTAGGCAGAAAACTTTCTTGAGGACAGAAACAATACCTTATTTATTATTTAATTTGAATTCATAGTGATGGACACAGAGCAGGTATGCTATGTATTTTTGTTGAAGAAGTAAATGAAAACTCTACATTCTTTTCTTGTGGTTATACTAAATTATGTCTTTGTATTGGCAAGAAGAAAAAAATTAAGATCAGGATACAAAGTCCATTACAAAAGTTATGATTCAAAAATATTATATCATGTGAACACAGAATATTTTAGCTATTCTAAAAAAACTAAAATGTCCAAAATATCAGCAATGGGCAAATAAAAATTGAAATTAAAGGCACATTACCATCTACATTAGCACCCCCTAAAAAAAACTTAATTGTAAATCTAAAAAGATATGTATAAGATCTATACAAGAAAAATTACAAACCCTGATGAAAGATATCAAAGAAGAACTAAATAAATGGAGATATATCCCATGTTCATGGATAAGAAAACTCAATATTATCAAGAGATCCGTTTTTCCCAATTTGATCCATAGACTCAACACAGTCCTTATCAAAATCTCAGCATATTATTTTGTGGATATTGACAAACTGATTCTAAAGTTTATATGGAGAAGGTAAACAACAAAATATTTAACGAGAAGACCAAAGTCAGAAGACTGACACTACCCAACTTCAAGACTTATATAAAGCTACAGTAATCAAGATAGTGTGATATTCAGGAAAAAAGAGACAAATAGATCAATGGAACAGGATATGGAGCACAGAAATAGACCCACATAAATATAGCCAACTGATCTTTGACAAAGGAGCAAAGGCATACAATGGAGCAAAAACAGTCTTTTCAACACATTGCGCTTGAACAATTATTTCCATGAAGGAAATAATTGATAAGCTGGACCTCATTAAAATTAAAAAGTTCTGCTCTATGAAAGACAACGTTAAGAGAAGATAAGCCATAGATGGGAAGAAAATATTTGAAAAAGATACATCTGATAAAAGATTGCTATTCAAAATATACAAAGAACTTTTAAAACTCAAAAATAAGAAAGTAAACAACCCAATGAAGAAATGGTCAAAAATTCTGAACAGATACTTCAACAAATATACAGATGGCAAATATACATAAGAAAAAATTTTCCATATCATATGTCATTAGCAAATTGCAAATTAAAACAATGAGATACCACTATACATCCATTAGAACAGTTAAAAATCAGAACAATTACAACACCAACTAAAGCTAGCGAAGATACGGAGCAACAAGAACTTTTATTCATTACTGGTGGGCATGCAAAATAGTACAGTCACTTTGGAAGACAGTTTGCCAGTTTCTAATAAAACTAAATATACTCTGCAGAGACATGGATGGACCTAGAGATTGTCATACTGAGTGAAGTAAGTCAGACAGAGAAAGACAAATATTATATGATATTGCTTAGATGTGGGTTCTAAAAAAATGGTACAAATGAACCTATTTACAAAACAGAAGTTGAGTCACAGACGCAGAAAACAAACTTGTGGTTATCAGGGAGTAAAGGGGGGGACAGATAAATTGGGAGTTTGGGATTGACATACACACACTACTATATATAAAGTAGATAACTAATAAGGACCTACTGAATAGCACAGGGAACCCTATTCAATACTCTGTAATAACCTATATGGGAACAGACTTTTAAAAGGAGTGGATATATGTGTATGTATACCCGACTCACTTTGCTGTACAGCAGAAACTAACACAACACTGTAAATCAACTATATTCCAATAAAAAATTAATTTAAAAATACCCTCAAAACATTTACCATTCAAAATTTATAAAAAGTACTGATTTTATTGTGCTGCAAAACATATCATTCCCATAAAGATTTTATGTAAAACAATTTGTGGTTTGAAACAACTTTATTTGCCTTTGCTACAAAAGCATTTTGACACTTAAAGAAACAACAAAAAACCAAATATACTCTTTTTTTAATTAAGTTTTATTGGAGTATAGTTGCTTTACAATGTTGTGTTACTTTCTACTGTACAGCAAAATAAATCAGCTATACATATATCTCCCCTTTTTTGGATTTCCTTCCCATTTAGGTCACCACAGAGAATTAAGTAGAGTTCCCTGTGTTATACAGTATGTTTTCATTAGTTATCTATTTTATACATAGTATCAACAGCGTAAATATACTCCTACCATGTGATCCAGCAATCACATTCCTTGGTATTTACCTAAAGGAGTTGAAAATTTATGTGCATACAGAAACCTGTACATAGACATTATAGCACCTTTATCAAAATTGCCAAAACTCGGAAGCGACTAAGATCTCCTTTAGGAAGTGAATGCATAAACAAACTGTGGTACATCAAACAATATAATATTATTCAGTACAAAAAAGAAATGTGCTATCAAGCCATGAAAAGACATAAAATGCATAGAATGCATTTTATGCATTCCTTAAATGCATATTATGCATTCCTTAAATGCACAGAATGCAAACCTTAAATGCATATTACTAAGTGAAAGAAGCCACTATGAAAAGGCAATATATTGTATGATCCCACTTACATGGCATTCTGGAAAAGGTAAAACCATAGAGACAATAAAAAGAGCAGTGTTTACCATCGATTATGGAGGAGACAAGGATGAGTAGATACAGCACAGAGGATTTTTCGGGCAGTGAAAATACTCTGTATGTTACTACAATGATTGATATATGTCATTATACATTTGTTTAAACCCATAGAATTATTACACCAAGAGTGAACTCTAATGTAAACTATGGACTTTGGGTGATGATTTGTCAATATAAACTCTGGTGGGGGATATTAATGAGGGGACACTATGCATGTGTGGTTTCAGAGAATATATGGGAGACCTCTACGTTCTTCTCAGTTTTGCTGTGAACCAAAAACTGCTCTTAAAAAAAAGGTTAATTAATTAAAAAAAAAAAAACTAAGTTGAATTTTTCAAGTGGGAAAAATAAATCTGAAAATGATCCAAGTCAGAAAAATTAATACTTCAAGTTCTCACCCATTTTTATTTTTCCTGGTAGTTAAATCTTCAATTCCAATTGGACAAGACAGTGAACGTGGGCAAGTATTTCACTATTTGTTCTCATAAAATGTTATGTCAAGGCATTTTTTAATTCTTTCCTTGCTTTAAAAATGAAGTAAGGTAAACTTTCTCTACTTGTGCATAGTATTAAGCAGTAACTACATTATTCAGGGTACTGATTGCAAGCAACAGAAAGCAGCTCTTGCTAGTGTTAGTAGAAAATTAATTTCTTAAAAGGATATTATGTCACAGAATTTCTGAGAGTTCTGGAAAACTGGACATGGAAGCTACATAGCCAGAAGCAGTGCTTCAGACCGCATTGTTGATTTGGTCCTGTGAAAACACCATGGCAACTGTCTCTGGTCATGGACACTCTAGTTTGCATCCCCAACACTACCAACTTTGGACACATAGTGCTTCTTCTTGAATAGCAGTCATTGATGGCTCTAGAAATTAGTTATACTATAGTTACTGCCACTTCTGTGATTCTTGTCAGAATTAATTCTGTTCAAATCTTTAACCATTAGTTTTTATACAAATTCCTAGAGCATTGGTGGAGGCTATGACTTATACTTTGTCCTAGGATGTAAAGAAGCCTGCAACAGTGACTCTCTTGGATTTTCTATGTGGAAAGCAGTTCATTTCCTGCCCACTCAAGAACACATATCCACAAATATCTTACATAACTTTATATATATATATATTCAATATATATACACACACATATATATACACACACACCATTAGCTAAGTAAATAATACTTGCATTTATTTTAACCATGAAATATATTGTACACACCTGGTCTTCTTTTTGTTGCTAATCTAGACTTAAAAAAAATAATGCTATTGGTGATGTGGTTTCATTCTTGTTTTGTTTTAATGGGCAAGTGATGAGACAGTCTAAAGATCTACTTTGTCAGTGGGGTATATTATAAATTGGAGGAATGAAGGATGGATGGCTGGGAAAAACAGAATTAGGCAACTACTAGTAAGAATGGATGCAATATTTTATATGTTTATTTATTTAGTTAGTCAAGAACCCTTCTGAGAATTTGTTGAATGCTTGGACCCTGACCCCAGGGAATGTATATAGTTACAAAATTATGCAAATCATTTGAGGTAAATAAGCCCTGGATCAGAAGAATTTGAATTTGTCAAATAATTATATGTGGAAAGTGAGAGAACTGGAAAAGTCTGATTTCAAATATTTCCTCCAGCATTTCAAATCTGGGTGATGAGAGTAAGCAAGAAAGTGATGAAGGGTTTTAGGGTGTGGAAAATATATTTGGCTTAAAATATTATTGATACTTCCTTTTAAATTGATATCTAAAACTTGTCTACTTTAAAATGGCTAACCTTCTTGATGGCAATAATAGATCAATTTGCTAGTGACTAATATGATAGTGTTGAATAATTTGTCATGTCTTTAATATCAGTGTGTTGCAAATTGGGAAGATGCACAGTTTGGGGGCATGGCATTCTAATTTTTGGAAACACTGGGTAGAGAAGACTTTGGAGTAAAGTGGCAACAATGAGCCTCAGAGTCCTGGTCTACAGCCTCTCAGAGTGAAGAGAATAAAGGAAAGCATATGGAAAAAGCTGAAGGCTTCATCACTGATAGTCCTAGTTATATTCAGCTTTCATTTTTAATAAAAATGGTCTCTCTTCAGCCTTTAAAGAGTTTCAAAGTTATTTCCTAATAGAAAATTAAGGGCTATGGAAAATTTGCTCATCTTGTTTTTCATGCAGCAGTAACCTCTTTCATTATTGAAGGAGGGTAAATTTGCATTGCTCCAGCCACGGCTAGATTTTTTTTTTTTTTTATTGGATTACCAAGAAAAGAAACGGAATAATCTTGTCTCAAGGTCATTTACAATAGGATAAGATACCATCAATTTAGATAGTTTAGTTGCCAATCTCATTATAAGTTGAAAGAGACAAGCTGACCTATTAAACTACTGCTCAGGATAAATTCATAAGTTTTTATGAGATAGTTATCTCCCAAACTCGTTACCTAGGACTGATGAACTAGTCTTTTTTGTTAGCGATTAGAATACGATGGGAAACTAGCCCTTAAATATTATTTTCTCCCTTTTTCTGGTTTTAGAATTGGTAAATGACACAGAGAAAAAAAAAACCAAAATCACAGTATGTTCATAAACACAGTGGGGTGGGCACTTGACAGATATTTGTGTAATTCTTCATCTTCATTTTGATTCACCTTTGAGTCAAATAGATTGAATTCACACATGCAATTCATTACTTTACAGCTCCTTGAGATGGATAAAGATAATTATTTATGATGTTATTTTGTCTTCATTTAAGATTTAGTGAGGTGTTGTATCATTAATGTGGATTTTGGAATATGTAGCATTAATACTTGGCAAGTTTTTTAGCATTACCTAGAATTTGTTAATTTATGGGAAAATTGGCAATTTTGACTTAATTTTGTTAATTTGTATATTTATTGGAGGCATTAATCAACCTTGAAAATTAAATAAAAAAGAAAATGCAGTGGATTATACATTTATGTGTACATATTATCTGTATTATATATATGCATATATAAAAACCCTGCATGTGTTTATATTTAAAAATTAGAGTCAATTTCTGTAACATGTGCTTTATTGAAAGAAAAATATTAATCAACATATTGAATCATCGGCTTTTAGAGCCAAAAGAAACTATAAGAAATATGAAGTCCCCAACCTCTACATTTTATAGATGATATCAAGGGAAATTAAAAGACTTGCCCAGCATTATAAGGCTGGTGGTTACAAGGGCTCAAACTCACTTGCTGGTTCATGGTTCAGTCCCTTTCCTATTATAGAGGCCAACACTTCTGTTTTCATCTTTCAAGAAGAGAAGGGATATCATCATTAGTGCAGTAAGAAATCTTTGCCTCCTTTATATTTTGGAGCTTTTTAATTAGTAGACACTGTGCTTGTGATAATCTATATTAACTCAAGGCCCATTGCAAGTAGAGTATCGACATGGAAGATGGATACAAACTTTTTCTAAGTCCTTATTAAATAAGCATATTAAACATTTCAATTTGTCTTTTTCCCCCTAAGTGTTCACTTCAATTGGTAAATGTCATCTATTGGGTCAGCTCAGGAAGTCTGTCTCTGCAGGTATCAAGTTTCATACCTGCTGCTTTAGATTATCCAATGTGCTCTCTCTATGATACATACTTGACTGAGGTTTTGTGATGTGACTCTACAGAGACTGTTAACAGAGCTTTTCTAGGTAATCATGTTTCTCCTTTCACTTCTGTAATCAAACATCAAATCAAACACTGGACTCTTGCATATATATATATATATATAATATTCTTCAATATTTACCTGCATAAAACTATTTCTGGTATTGTTATAGAATTACTTGCTATTTAACACTTAAAGTCTTAAATATACCCTTGTTCAAATAAATATATCCTTATGTTCCTGAGATAGCTGTTAAAGTAATTCGCTTCTCCTAGCCAGTGACCTTTACAGAAAGAAGTTAGTAAGTCTGGACAGGACTATGAAGTGATTAAAAGTTACTCAACACACTGATTTACTTTCATTTAATAGCCTGACATTTCTTTAAAATTGAAACGACTATATTGTTTATATTAAAAATTAGAAACCTTTTTACTATAAAAGTCATTTATCAAAGGACTTGTCCATTGGGATAAGTTCAGATTTTGCAAAGAGGTGATGCTACAACTGAAGAAAGAAAAAAGAAAACAGGGAAAATAAAACAGCGATTAAGGTGGATTTCTATTTAGAAAAATATAATGATTAATCTAATTTAGCTCATAACTGACATATTAAAACCTAAAGTTCTTGGTGGTAGGCTAGAAAACCAAAGTAAAAAAAATAAGTGAAATTAATTAAAATAAGTAATAAAATTAAGTTTAAAAAATCCAGCATTAGCAAAAACCTTATTTTCAATTTCTGTATTAACTTCTAATGTGCAACTTCATATTTCTGCTCTATGTTGTTTGAATACAAACTAGTTACATAATTTTAAATGTTTATTGATTGCAATGTGAAAACTGCAAAATGTTTATAGGATCAAGAGAAAGCCCCATGACATTATTTTTTTCAGCTGGCACAAATAATTCATTTTTTATATATTGAGATTTACAATAGTGTATAATATTATTGAGGCATATGTGAAAGCACCTACTGTCCTTTTCTCCAAGAAATAAAATAAAAAGAGTTACAAAATATTATTTGATTTCTTTCCTCATTCCCTGCCCTTATACTACCTAGTCTCTCTAACAGGTTTATCTAAAAAGTCTCAGATTCTTTGTATTTACATGTTTATTGAGGACAAAATAAAAAAAGAACAATCTATGAAGTTATTTATGAAATCATCTTTAGTTATATTGAAAGACTGATGTAAAACTATTATTTTTATCGAGAAACAGCATAGAGATTAATATTCTAGGCCCTGGTGCCAGAATGCTGGAGTACTCATTCTTTCCTCACCACTTACAATCTGAGAGACTTTGAGACAATTAACTAGACTCTCTATGCCTGTTTTCTCAACTGAAAAATGCTGCAAAATGGAAATGAGCATAGACCCTACCTCCTTGGTTTTATTTTTTAATGTTAAATCTGACAAAGTTATGCATATAATGTGTTGGACAGTACAGGTATATAGTAAACCCTAAAAAATATTTATTAACTTATAAATTGAGTTCTAGTTCTATAAGAGGGAATCCCCCTTGAAAATGGGCAGTATTGGGGGCAGTCTTTATTTATTCATGTGCATTTTAATAATAGCATAATCTCAATTTGGAAGGGAGAAAAAACAATGAATGAAACAATTTGTATTCAACACACAGTTTATATCTGGGGAATTCCTGGGAAATTTACAAAGACCAGAAATTAATTCTGACCTGAAACAACTGACTCATTTATTAGAGGGTATATCTCCTCTTAAGTGGATGAGATTTTTTGATCTCTATGAGAGCTGTATGTAGAATTGAAGACATGAAAATCTATCAAAGATTCCACTATTAACCTCAATTTATAAGTCTGAATCCTAGTGAAATCACTTTCTTGCTCTAAATTTTCTGAAACTATGTTCATAGAATAGAGACAAAATTCTCATTTTTCATTTTGAAGGGAAATTAGACTTAAAATGCAGGCTCCTGGTAGTGCACTTGCATGTCCACTATATAATGACAGCTGGGGCAAACAAGAAATTCTTTCTTTGTTTTATACAGGCCCTTCAGCCATATTTGATCTATTCTCTTCATTCAAGGAAGAAAAGAGCAACTCCATGGGGTTAAAAGGTACAATAGTCCCAGTTAAACACACAATCTATTTATAGAAATACTGTCTATGGCTAATTGTAAAGCCTTGAAGTTAGGTGTAAAACTGGGTGAAGAATATCTCTGAGTATAAAAATCAAGATAGAGAAAACACTTCTGTCTTCAGTGCCCATTTTATGATATTTGAAGGGTTATTTCAAATTCTTGAAAATTTTTCCTTCCTTCCTCCCTCCCTTCCTTCCTTCCTTCCTCCTTCCTTCCTTCCTTCCTTCTTTCCTTCCTTCCTTTCCTTCTTCTTTTATTTTTCTTTGTATATAATACAGTATTGTTGACTATAATCACTATGCTGTACATTAGAGCTCCATAACTTATATATCTTCTACTTACAAGGTTGTACCCTTTGACCAACATCTCCCGAATTCCCACCCCTTGGGCCCTGGTAAACACCATTCTACTCTGTTTCTACCAGTTTGGCTTTTTAAGATTCCACATATAAGTGATCTCATACAGTATTTGTCTTTCTCTGTCTGACTTATCTAACTTACAATAACACCCTCAACGTCAATCCCTGTTGTCACAAAACGCAGGATTTCCTTTTTTCTCAAGGCTGAGTAATAATCCATTTTATATATTATACATACAACATCCTCTTTATCCATGTATCCATTGTTGGACACTTAGGTTGTTTCTATTTCTTGGCTACTGTCACTTATGCTGAAATAAACACAGGGGTGAAGTCTTCTTTTTGATATCCTGTTTTCATTTCCTTTGGATATCTACCCAGATGTGGGAATGCTGGATAATATAGTAGTTCTATTTTTAACTTTTTGAGCAAACTTCATACTGTTTTTCATAGTAGATGAACCAATTTACATTCCTATTAACCGGGCATAAGGGTTCCCTTTCTCCACACCCTCACCAACACTTGTTATGTCTTGTCTTCTAGTTGATAGCCATTCCAATGAGTGTGAGGTAATATTTCATTGTGGTTTTGATTTGCATTTCCCTGATGATTAGTGCTGTTGAGCATCTTTTTATGTACCTGTTGGCCATTTGTTTGTCTTCTTTGGAAAAATGTCTACTCAGGTCTTCTGTCCATTTTTAAAATTGGATTGTTTGGTTTTTGTTTGTTATTGAGTTGTGTGAATTCTTTACATATTTTGAATATTAACCTATTGGATATATGGTTGGCAAATATTTTCTCCCATTCCGTAGTTTACTTTTCCATTTTTCTTGGATTGTTTCTTTTGCTGTGCAGAGCTTTTTAGTTTGATGTAGTCCTGCTTGCTTATTTTTGCTTTTCTTACTTCTGGTTTTTGTGTCATATCCAAAAGATTGTTGCCAAGACCAATGTCAAGTAGGATTTTCCCTGTTTCCTTCCAGGGATCATACAGTTTCAGATCTTATTTTTAAAATAAGTCTTTAGGACTTCCTTGGTGGTGCAGTGGTTAAGAATCTTCCTGCCAATGCAGGGGACACAGGTTCGAACCCTGGTCCGGGAAGATCTCACATGCCGCAGAGCAACTAAGCCCGTGCGTCACAACTACTGAGCCTGTGCTCTAGAGCCCATGAGCCACAACTACTGAGCCCGTGTGCCACAATTACTGACGCCCATTTGCCTAGACCCTGTGCTCCGCAACAAGAGAAGCCACCGCAATGAGAAGCCCACGCACTGCAACAAAGAGTAGCTCCCACTCACCACAACTAGAGAAAGCCCGTATGCAGAAACGAAGACCCAACACAGCCAAAAATAAATAAATAAATAAACAAAAAAATAAAAATAAATAAATAATTAAGTCTTTAACCCATTTTGAGTTAATGTTTTTGAGTGGTGTAAGAAACTGGTCCAGTTTAATTTTTCTGCATGTGATTATTTATTTTTCCCCACACCATTTATTGAAATTACTCTTTGCTCCCTTGTCAAATACTAGTTGACTGTATATGCAGGGGTTTATTTCTTTGCTCTCTTCTGTTCCATTGGCCTATGTGTTTATTTTAATGCCAGTACCATACTATTATAATCACTATAGTTTTGTAGTATAGGTTGAAATCAGGAAGTGTGATGTCTCTGGCTTTATTCTTTCTCAGGACTGCTTTGGCTATCTGGGGTCTTCTGTGGTTCCACACAAAGTTTAGTATTGTTTTTTCTATTTCTTTGAAAAATATCATTGGAATTTTGATAGGAATTGCATTCAATCTACACATGGATTTAGTTAGTATGGGCATTTTAACAATATTACATTTTTAAATCAATAAAAGAATTACATCTGTAAATTACTTGTAGATACCAGATACCATTGAAACTATCAGATATATTTTATTCATTAACCTCTCTAATCTGGGGACATTACTGGAGAAAGTATACACAATGGGTGTGAGATCAAGCATCAGAGAAATGAGACTCCGCTACTCTCAGTTTAGTCCTGGCTAAAATGAAAATGCTAATGATTTAGGCCACATTTTCCCCTCACAACTCAGCTGCTTTGCTATTTGAAACTGCTGATGTATGAAGTAAAAATGTTTACAATGTAATGTTCAGAAAATACATCAGCTTGGAATATAACTATACTGATTATCCATAGCTTTCATGTGACTTGACACCTTCAGAAATTCATTAATGAGTGATGAGTGTTGATGACTATTCTTTATACGCTAGAGAGGAATCTAAAATTAAAATTCCCATACAGTTAAAAAAAATGACTCCAAAAACACATAGAAAGATATCTAGCTAGGTAATTCCTAAAGTTCTTTTTATGGAGAGAGAGACTCTGTGTACAGTAAATTAACATTTCAACATATTTGCCAGCAAAATAAAAATATCCTATGATTTATATTCTATTCCAAATATAACAATGGAATCTTAATTTCTGTGATTATTTGAACTTTCACATTAGCCTATTTTTTTCATTTATCAGTTTTAAATAAATTAATTGATTTTTGATCAAATTTTATATATGATGAAACATATCTAGATATACTCAGAATTGTTAAATTTCTACAGGGAAACAGCACTGTCAGGATTTGAAATGGGTAAAATTGTTAATGGGTAATATTTAATAAATATTTTATATATAGACCTTCCTCTATATGATGGAGTTACAACCCAACAAACGTATTTTAAGTTGAAAATATTAAGTCAAAAATGCACTTAATACGCTTAATCTACCAAACATGATAGCTTAGCCTAGCCCACTTGAAATGTGCTCAGAACACTTACATTAGCCTGAAGTTGGGCAAAATCATCTGCACAAAGCGTATTTTATATTGTGTTGAATAGCTCATGTAGTTTATTGAATACTGCACTGTAAGTGAAAAATAGAATGGTAATAGATTATCAGTTGTTTACCCTCATGATCCAGTAGCTGACTGGGAGCTGCAGCTCACTGCTGTTTCCACCCAGTATCATGAGAGAGTATATACCACATATAGCTAGCCCAGGAAAAAAGTCAAAATTCAAAACTTGTAGTATGGTTTCTACTGAATTTGTATCACTTTTGTAACACTGTAAGTTGAAAAATCGTAAGTTGAAACATCATAAGTTAGAGACTGTATTTATAGCTATAGCTATCTATCTATCTATCATCTATCTGTCTATCTATCTATCTATCTATGCAGTGCTCCCTTGATACCCGCCGTGGATACCAAAATCTTAAGAAGATACTGAAGTCCCATTGTTGGCCCTCTGTATCCCCTGGTTCCACATCTGTACATTCAACCTACTGTGGATCATGTATGAAGTTTGTGATTCATACTCGGTTGAATCCCTAGATGCAGAACTTGCAGATACAGAGGGCTGACTAGAGGATTTGAGCATCTTCACATTTTGGTATCTGTAGGGGGTCCTGGAACCAATGCCCCTCAGATACCAAGGGAAGATGGTACTGAGGAATGAGAGAGAGAGCATGCAAAATTCTAAGATACCACCACCAATGTCTTCTACAAAATAGGGATCAAAGCTCATAAACATGTAATGGTCATTTAAATTATTTTCAGATGAAATATTCTTGTCAGTATCTACTTTTAATTGAGTGGAGACCTATAAAACAGTCCATTATATGAAGGCTTTTTTGTGTACTATTTAAAACCTTGCCATTTTGTGCAGACCCCATTGACTCGCATTTTAGGGAGACAGTTTAGGATATATTCATTGGCTTCAGTCTCTTATGATACACCTTTCAGTTGTTGTTGTGCTAGGAATTTGTCCTAATGCCTAACAAGTAAGCATCCTGCTCATTATTTAATGTACCCCTCTATAGGTATTTATCGAAAATCAAAATTTCCTATATATATGAAAAATTGCATCTGTTGACTTTGGGATGGTAGTTTGATATATGCATTTGATATCATACTAGAGTTCTTAATTCAACATTTCAGACATCATCAAAGATGATTTTAGTATTGAGAGATGCATTTTTGCAAATAGTAAATGAGAAAGTGAAATCTTGTTCCAACTGAAAATTGAACTGCATTTTCAAATTTTTTAATATAAGTAAGTTCATTGCTTTTGAAAGTATCTGGTTATTTTATTTAATGAAGAATCCATTTAAAAAAATACTAAATTGCAATTATCCTGACTTAACAGGAATGAATACATAACACCAGTGTAACATCTTTTGTTTTTCTTTTACATTTGAAAGATCTCAGAAACGATAAAACTATGCCAAGACAAAGTTCTGTTCTTCACATTCTCAGAAAATGTAGGAGGTTGAAAGAAAATTGAACAGAAAATGGTGAACATTGTAGTTTTCAGAGTATATGTGTGTCCTCAGAATCTAAATTTGGAAAAGATACATTGATGTTTGTATAACTCCTGATTCACATTTTGTTGTTTAAAATTTTAAATCCAAATGATAGAGCTTTCTCTATTGGGACAATATGATAACTAGCAATTTCTTATGCTCCTTAATTTAATCACACTAATTAATCCCACTAGTATGATGCTGAGAGTTTCATTTATATAATAATAAATGTATCTGTTCCTAACTCCTTTAAATATATAGATTCATTAACTTGTTGAAAAGATTTTATACACATTCCTTTCTTAGTAAGACTCAGACACAGATTAAACTCTGTGACATCTTGTAGGCATTTCTTCTTAGAACTGTAGATGACTGCAGAAAAACTCCTCAAGCTTTGACTGTGAGAATAGAATTTTTTTTTTTTTTTTTTTTGGCCACACAGCTTGCGGGATCTTAGTTCCCCCACCGGATTCAACCAGCTCCCTCGGCAGCGAAAGCTCAGACTCCTAACCACTGGATCGCCAGGGAATTCCCAAGAATAGGATATTTTTAATAGTTTAACTGCATATGTTAAACTACAAGACATTTTAACACCATCTTGAGGTCCCAGGATAATGTGACAAATCCATCAGAATATGGAATAAACCTCATTGTCAAAATCTTCTGCAACCAAATACATTTCTATGTTTATTAAGCATCTTCATCATATTTAAAAATATTGGCAACTGAAGTGGTCACTCCTAACAAAGACACTAATTCAAGAACCTTCATGAACTGAGGAGAGTGTTATGAGAGAACTAAGTTTAATCAGAACAAGGGTAAGCAGAGTTTGAGGTGAGAAGGAAAAAGAGGAGGTAAAGCATTCCTTTTCTTATTTCCTCTAAGCTTTGTTTATCTGACAGTTTTGATTTTAAAGGGAGGAGAACAGTTCTTTGTAGGGCTTTGAACCTGCTTCCATGAGATAAATGGCATTGCTCTCACCCATATATTATGTCATGGACAGAGTACTCCAAATAATCAGGGAGGAAGCACACCTTTAAACCTTTCAAGAGCTTCTCTGGTGGCACAGTTGTTAAGAATCTGCCTGCCAATGCAGGGGACACGAGTTCGAGTCCTGGTCCAGGAAGATCCCACATGTTGTGGAGCAGCTAAGCCCATGCACCACAACTACTGAGCCTGCGCTCTAGAGCCCACGAGCCACAACTACTGAGCACATGTACCACAACCACTGAGCCTGTGCTCTAGAGCCCGGCTCCACAACAAGAGAAGTCACCACAATGAGAAGCCTGCGCACCGCAATGAAAAGTAGCCCCCGCTTGCCGCAACTAAAGAAAGCCCATGCACAGCAATGAAGACCCAATGTAGCCAAAAAAAAAACAACCTTTCAAAATGACTGCAGTAGAGCATGTCAAACCTTCTTCCTCAGTACCTACCTGATCACACTTGTCATATATTCTCACTGCCTTATCCTTATACATTCTAAATCTGTATAGTGAGTTGAATAGTGGTCCCCCTAAAAGATATGCCCATATCAAATCCCTGGAACCTGTGAATTTTGCCCTATTTGGAAAAAGGGTCTTCACAGATGTAATTAAATTAAGGCTCTTGAGGTGAAGAGATCATCCTGGGAAAGCCCTACATCCAATGACATGTGTGTTTGCGAGAGACACAAGGAAGATTTTCCAGAAATAAGAAGAGAACTTTATGTGGAGACAGAGATGAGAATAGACTGATGTGGTCATAAGCTAAGGAAGCCAAGGACTGCTGACAGTTACTAAGAGCTGGAAGAGGTGGACAGGGGATTCTTCCCTACCTCTAGATTTCAGACTGTGGCCTCCAGAAATGTAAAAGAATTAATTTCTCTTGTTTTAAGCTACTCAGTTTGTGGTGCTTTGTTATGGCAGCCCTAGAAAACTCGTACAATCATTTAGTGTTTCCCTGCAAACTACTTTATCAACTCTTTCCTTTTCAAATAAAATTGACAAGGGTTATTAAATGCCACCATTAGAATGCTGATGCTTCATTTCAAAGCCAATGAATTATTAGCTCAAACAGAACCTCCTGGTTTTACTAACCCAATCATTGTAGAACCATATATTTCATGTTCCTGAAAGTACTGTATGATTTTAAAGTGATCTTATTTAACAACAATTAAATATTCTCTTCTTGAATGTGACAAGAAAGAGAAGCAAACATGACATAACATAAGATTCATATTTGGCTTTGGCATTACTAATGAGAATGGCTATACTCAAACTATTTCCCCTGTATCCAAATTTGCTCACTCTTTTCTTAATTCAGATCCAAATACAGTAACTTCTAAGAGTTAGGGTTACTACCTAGGTGATGTAGGAGTAGGGTCATTTTGATTTACTTATCATCGCAATGATGGTTGCGTATCTAATTCACAAGTGTGTGTGTATAATATCAATATACATGTATATATTAATGTGTATATACAATCCCATAATTCCTATTTCCTAAGTACCTGTCTCTCTCTTCCTCTATCATCTATCTATGCATATATATATATATTTCTATGTTCCAAGTGCATGTTACAAATGTGATATAATTTCTATCATATTTAAGAGTGTCTGAAAAGTGAAAAGAAAAGGAAGCAAATTACATATAGGTGGCTTTTCTTTCCTTAGGCACCACCAATATTTGTGCTATTTAAGCTTGGGAGAAAAAGTGGCAATAGCACTGATCACCTGGCCACCCCAATTATATCCTGGCAATAACTACATCCACCTCACCTTCCAGTGGGTGTGCACCATTACAATTTCCTCATTTTGAACTGCCCCCTCATCTCCTCCAGAGCTTGGTACAGCCTTTGTCTTTGTTTTGTGTTGAAGGGTATCCTGGCAGTTTACTTGTTAATACTGCAATCCTTTTATCATTTCTCTCAGGGATATAGTCTCATATCTTGGAATGCTTAAAGTGTACATAAAGCAGGCCTCTATATTGCCTTTTTATCATATTTACCCCTACTGCAATTGGATGCCAGTGATATTCTCTCAAACTAAAGAGGCAAAAAGTTTATTTAGGTCACTTATTACAAGAGCCCTGTGGAACCAGATCATTATACCTGTGATTACCAAAACAGACAAAGTTTTATCAGATTTTTTGCTGCTTTTACATAAAATAGTGAAATATGTAGTTGATTATATGGTTATAAGATGATGGGGAAGTCATATAAAATGGTGTGGTCTGGAGACAGACTGATGAGCTCAAATTCCAGTTAGACCAACAGTGTGACCCTGGAAAAATTAGTTAATTTAAACCCTGTTAGTTATCTACAGGAAGAGGACATTTATTACATAGGTCTGCAGTGAAGATTACACGAGATAATGAATATCAGGAACTGGGCATAATGTCTGTCACCTAGTAAGTGTTCAATAAACCAATTTTATGGTCATACAAACATGTATTTCTGAGTAAATTATTTGAGATGAAATAAAAGGATATAAATCTCACAAATGTAGGGTAAAATATAAGATTGTGTGGCTATATGTATGTTTTTCTAAGTTCTTCAATTTTTCTATTCATAAGTAAGCATTTCAGATTCCTCTTTTATTTTTCTCTAAGCAATTAATTTAGGACTTTAAGCCTTTTTTCAACATTGAACCACTGTCTTGGAACTATCTTGAATTCCAAATGAAAGAGGCCTGAATAGAAGAATTATTGTATATTTTCCATTATGGAGGTTAACAATGGAAAGTATACCACATGTCAACTTGTTTTACTTGTATGAAGAATCTTCTTCAAAAGTATTCTTAGTATCAAGTCTTAAGCCTTATAGCTATGCTTGTTTTCTTTTCATTATGTTTTTACTGTATCCTCTAATTTTATTCTTTTAGAACATTTATAGTTTTCTCACACTAAATATATTGCCTTTGCTCTCCATGGCTGCAATAGGAGAATATACAAGTGTTAATAATGAATTGCCAGTGGCTAATCGTAAGTCTTCCTCAGTTTGCAACAAGCATTGGATACTTGCTAGGAGGTGCCAGTGGAAATGTGCTGAGATAACAGCTCTGCTCATAGTCCTTTCAGATATACACTAATTCCACTGTGTGGTGCGATTAAGGAAAGAAAATACAGATTCATGACTTGGAAAGTTTAGGTAAGGCTTTCTTTCCTTCTCTGCTTAAAAAAAATTAACAAAGCCCATAAAAATGACTTGCTTGAAAACGATCAGTCTACAATTTAGATTTTAGTAATATGCATTCTTGCAGCTAGGAGGGAGACAGAACTCTGATGTGCTTTACCTTATATAAATCATTTGAGCATTTCTATAAATATTTACCAGCAGGTATAAATAAAAATGAAAAATAAATCATTTGGATTGGTGAGCGGGGTACAGTCATAGCACTATGAAAATATAACTAAATAGCAAACCAGTGGCATGGCTGAGCAGCTAGTCTGGAAGTAATAAAAAATAAATTGGCCATGGTAGGAAATCAGCTAATGGAGCTAATAGAGAGCCACCCTCCTCCAAATAGAGGGAAGTTATATGAACACTGGTGCTAAATGCACATCTGTGCCTAAATTGTGAGCCCGGTAAAGGAAATTGGAAAGACTACCTCGCTGTTCATTTAATGGATATTTAATACATGAACGCTAAACAAGTACTTGTGGAAGTTCCCCAAACCCACCAAAGTCCTTTTAGATCACCAAATATTCAAGATGGTTTGGATGCATTTCTGAACTGTTCATTCAAACTTGCCAAGGTAGAAAGAGCTAAGAAAAATACTGAGGCAAGCAAGGGCAACTCAGGAAAACAGGCTCACTCCAGCACTTATACATTACATATATTAGATATGTCACTGACCTCTCATTAAAAGGCTAAAAACTAGCACACGTGAACTAATGGCTCGGTATTGTCCTTTAATCTTTAACCTGTACAGTCGGCTCTGTAAGGAGGAAAGATGCTGTAACATTAAAACAAAAATAAGAGTAAATAATATCCTCTAATTTATAGTTTATGGGTGAGGATTTCACATTTAATGCAATTGATAAAAGTCAATTTTTATAGGTTTTTGTGGGGAACTAGAAATGCTTTGAAGATAGGGGCTTGATAGTTCAAGCATCATAGAGCAAAAGACTGTAGTCCTACAAAATTTATGTTGGTACCAAACATAAGGTTTGTGTACAGTAAAGCACAAACATATAATTAAAGTATAACTTTTCTTACTGTGGCTATTATTTAAGGAATTTAGAAAGGATGGATGATACAGGTGGAAAGAATAGGGTCTGAAAATAAATATTATTGCCTGACTATTTTAGTTTTGTCACTTATTACTCTGTAAAGTTTTCTTAAGCTCATTACTTTCCTCTGTCTCTCTGTCCCTTGGTCTCTCCATTCCTCCCTTTCTTCTTTTTAATTTGGTCTACATCTCCACTGAGTTATTTAAACCTGGAATGCCTTAATTAAATTTTGAGCTGGGACCTACTATTGAAGCATCAAGTTTCTTGGTTGCTCTCTAAATGATTAGAAGATGACTTGTCCAGAGAAAAATGGTTCAGAAGATTGAATCTGAAGAGAATAGCAAATGCTGTGCTCTTCACATCACTTTCCATCACTGAAGTATGGCAGTAGATGCTTCATTACTAGCATTCTCTTCTCTTTATCATTGATGAAGTTGAGCAGCATTAGCCAAGCATGACATATTAGCCCTTTTTAAACAAATACATCAATCTTGTATTTTCATGTTCTCAGTTTATTATTGGAGTGATGGGTTCTTTGTGGGGTTAGAACTCAAATTAGATCTAAAATTTGGGTGAATGACATTTTATTACTGCAATTACTTTTGGAGAATAAACAAAGAGATATTTAGAGCCAGAGATCTTAGTTGAAAATAAAAGTATTTATGCATCTAAATATGGTATAAAAGAACATTTTATTAATTACAACAACTCTGGACATCAAATTGTCCTTATTGCCATTCTTCTTTTTCTTTTCAAAGTTGTGTTGTTTTCATAATGTTTTTCAAATAATAAGATGCATATACATATATTGAAAAAGAATAAGCTAGGAATTCAGAAAAATGCAAAAACACTGAAGAGAATAAAAATCACACATTTTTTAGTTTAGAGATTACCATTGTTATAATTTTGCATACTCTCTTCAGTATCTTCCTTTTTGTGATAGATGTCATACTGCATATATAATTTAGCATGTTTTCATTTGAGGTCATAACATATTTTTACTGATATTAAAATCTCAAAAAACTCAATTTATATTGCATAAATTTCAGAATTATCTGCAAATAGCTTACTTTACTCTATATTTTTACTCATTCAGTTAATATCAATCTTAGTTATTATAAAAAGAATGATGAGAGAAGAGATCAAGATGGCAGAGTAGGAGGACATGGAACTCACCTCCCAGCATGAACACATCAAAAATATATCTATATGTGGAGCAATTCTTACTGAAAATTACCTGAAGCCTGGCAGAAAGAGTTTTGCACAACCAAGGCTGTATGAAAGATCCACATGCAATCAGTTAGGAAGGGAAGAGAAGCAGTCATGTTGGGACCTGTGCCCCTGGGTGACAAATAAGAGGGGAGGTTATAAGGGCAAAGATCCTCCCTAGGGAGTGAGAGGTTAGAGCCACATATTTGGCACCCAGCTCTGGGGTCTGACACCAGGAAGATGAGTCCCCTTTAGTAGATTAGAAAACTAGTGGGACTAACAGGAGGGCTAAGAAACCTAGACTCTATTCATGAAGAGGACACACAACACTTGTTTACTTGCAAAACAAGTCAGGGAAAACAGATTGAAACTGCAACCCCAATAGTTGTCCACTCAGTAAAGAAGTCCTGGCTCAAACTGGCTCTGGCTCTATCCCCTCCATCTCCAGCCCCACCTTCTAACAAGGTGATAGCTGCCAGGACATTCTGGGGAAAGATATGACTTGTGTTCACATCAGATCCAATTCTCCCACCAGTCTGTGTGAAAAACACAGACTCTATAGGGATGATTCCACACAAGGACACCTCTTAAGACCGGAATAGGTAACTGTTTTACCTAATTTCATGGAGACAAAGAAATTTAAACAAAGTAAAAAGACAGAGGAATTTTTCTCAATGGAAAGAACAAGAGAAAACCCCTGAAAAAATTAATAAAACAGAAATAAATAATTTTCCAGGTAAAGAGTTCAAGGCATTAGTAATAAGAATGTTAGCTGAATATGGGAAAAGAATAGATAAAATCATGAGAATTTTATCAAAGAACTAGAAAATATAAAAAAGAATCACAACCAAAAATACAATAACTGAAATAAAAATATACAAGAAGGAATGAATAGCAAAATAGGTGATAAAGAATGCATAAGTGATCTGGAAGACAGAAAAATGGAAATCACTGAAGCAGAACAGCACACAGGAAAACAGAAAAATGAGAACAGTTTAAGGGACCGGTAGGACAATATCAAGAGAACCAACATCTGCATTATAAGGGGTCCCAGAGGGAGAAGGGAAAGAAAGAGGTTGAAAAAGTATTTCATGAAATTATGGCTGAAAACATCCTGAAATATCATCCTGAAGAAGGAAACAGATATCTAGGTATGGGAGACACCGAAGGTCCTAAACAAGATAAATCCGAAACGACACACCAAGACACATCATAATTAAAATGGAAAAAGTTAGATCATTTAATCCATTTAAGTTTAAGGTAATTATCGATATGTATGTTCCTATTCCCATTTTCTTAATTGTTTTGGGTTTGTTATTGTAGGTCTTTTCCTTCTCTTGTGTTTCTCGCCTAGAGAAGTTCCTTTAGCATTTGTTGTAAAGCTGGTTTGGTGGTGCTGAACTCTCTCAGCTTTTGCTTGTCTGTAAAGATTTTAATTTCTCCATCAAATCTGAATGAGATCCTTGCTGGGTAGAGTAATCTTGGTTGCAGGTTTTTCTCCTTCATCACTTTAAATATGTCCTGCCAGTCCCTTCTGGCTTGCAGAGTTTCTGCTGAAAGATCAGCTGTTAACCTTATGGGGATTCCCTTGTGTGTTATTTGTTGTTTTTCCCTTGCTGCTTTTAATATGTTTTCTTTGTATTTAAGTTTTGACAGTTTGATTAATATGTGTCTTGGCGTGTTTCTCCTTGGATTTATCCTGTATGGGACTCTCTGTGCTTCCTGGACTTGATTAACTACAGACTGGCTGAATGGATACAAAAACAAGACCCATATATATGCTGTCTAAAAGAGACCCACTTCAGACCTAGAGACGCATACAGACTGAAAGTAAGGGGATGGAAAAAGATATTCCATGCAAATGGAAACCAAAAGAAAGCTGGAGTAGCAATTCTCATATCAGACAAAATAGACTTTAAAATAAAGACTACTAGAAGAGACAAAGAAGGACACTACATAATGATCAAGGGATCGATCCAAGAAGAAGATATAACAATTGTAACTATTTATGCACCCAACATAGGAGCACCTCAATACATAAGGCAAATACTAACAGCCATAAAAGGGGAAATCAACAGTAACACATTCATAGTAGGGGACTTTAACACCCCACTTTCACCAATGGACAGATCATCCAAAATGAACATAAATAAGGAAACACAAGCTTTAAACGACACATTAAACAAGATGGACTTCATTGATATTTATAGGACATTCCATCCAAAAACAACAGAATACACATTTTTCTCAAGTGCTCATGGAACATTCTCCAGGATAGATCATATCCTGGGTCACAAATCAAGCCTTGGTAAATTTAAGAAAATTGAAATTGTACCAAGTATCTTTTCTGACCACAACACCAAGAGACTAGATATGAATTACAGGAAAAGATCTGTAAAAAATACAAACACTTGGAGGCTAAACAATACACTACTTAATAACCAAGTGATCACTGAAGAAACCAAAAAGGAAATCAAAAAATACCTAGAAACAAATGACAATGGAGACACAACGACCCAAAACCTATGGGATGCAGCAAAAGCAGTTCTAAGAGGGAAGTTTATAGCAATACAATCCTACGTTAAGAAACAGGCAACCTCTTGAATATACAACCTAACCTTGCACCTAAAACAATTAAAGAAAGAAGAACAAAAAGACCCCAAAGTTAGCAGAAGGAAAGAAATCATAAAGATCAGATCAGAAATAAATGAAAAAGAAATGAAGGAAACAATAGCAAAGATCAATAAAACTAAAAGGTGGGTCTTTGAGAAGATAAACAAAATAGATAAACCATTATCCAGACTCATCAAGAAGAAAAGGGAGAAGACTGAAATCAATAGAATTAGAAATGAAAAAGGAGAAGTAACAACTGACACTGCAGAAATACAAAAGTTCATGAAAGATTACTACAGGAAACTATATGCCAATAAAATGGACAACCTGGAAGAAATGGACAAATTCTTAGAAATGTGCAACCTGCCAAGACTGAATCAGGAAGAAATAGAAAATATGAACAGACCAATCACAAGCACTGAAATTGAAACTGTGATTAAAAATCTTCCAATCTATCAAACATTTAGAGAAGAGCTAACACCTATCCTTCTCAAAATCTTCCAAAATATAGCAGAGGGAGGAACACTCTCAAACTCATTCTATGATGCCACCATCACCCTGATAACAAAACCAGACAAGGATGTCACAGAGAAAGAAAACTACAGGCCAATATCACTGATGAACATAGATGCAAAAATCCTCAACAAAATGCTAGCAAAAAGAATCCAACAGCACATTAAAAGAATCATACACCATGAACAAGTGGGGTTTATTCCAGGAATGCAAGGTTTCTTCAATATATGCAAATCAATCAACGTGATACACCATATTAACAAACTGAAGGAGAAAAACCATATGATCATCTCAATAGGTGCAGAAAAAGCTTCCGACAAAATTCAACACCCATTTATGATAAAAACGTTGGAGAAAGCAGGCATAGAGGGAACTTGCCTGAACATAATAAAGGCCATATATGACAAACCCACAGCCAACATCGTCCTCAATGGTGAAAAGCTGAAAGCATTTCCACTAAGATCAGGAACAAGACAAGGTTGCCCACTCTCACCATTCTTATTCAACATAGTTTTGGAAGTTTTAGCCACAGCAATCAGAGAAGAAAAGGAAATAAAAGGAATCCAAATCGGAAAAAAAGAAGGAAAGCTGTCACTGTTTGCAGATGACATGATACTATACAGAGAGAATCCTAAAGATGCTACCAGAAAACTACTAGAGCTAACCAATAAATTTGGTAAAGTAGCAGGATACAAAATTAATGCACAGAAATCTCTGGCATTCCTATACACTAATGATGAAACATCTAAAAGTGAAATCAAGAAAACACTCCCATTCACCATTACAACAAAAAGAATAAAATGTCTAGGAATAAACCTACCTAAGGAGACAAAAGACCTGTATGCAGAAAATTGTAAAACACTGATGAAAGAAATTAAAGATGATACAAACAGATGGAGAGATACACCATGTTCTTGGATTGGAAGAATCAACATTGTGACTACTACCCAGAGCAATCTACAGATTCAGTGCAATCCCTATCAAACTACCACTGGCATTTATCACAAAACTAGAACAAAAAATTTCACAAGTTGTATGGAAACACTAAAGACCCCGAATAGCCAAACAATCTTGAGAACGAAAAACAGAGCTGGAGAAATCAGGCTCCCTGACTTCAGACTATACTACAAAGCTACAGTCATCAAGACAGTATGGTACTGGCACAAAAACAGAAAGATAGATCAATGGAACAGGATAGAAAGCCTAGAGATAAACCCACGCACATATGGTCACCTTGTCTTTGGTAAAGGAGGCAGGAATGTACAGTGGAGAAAGGACAGCCTCTTCAACAAGTGGTGCCGGGAAAACAGGACAGGTACATGTAAAAGGATGAGATTAGATCACTCCCTAACACCATACACAAAAATAAGCTCAAAATGGATTAAAGACCTAAATGTAAGGCCAGACACTATCAAACTCTTAGAGGAAAACATAGGCAGAACACTCTATGACATGAATCACAGCATGATCCTTTTTGACCCACCTCCTACAGAAATGGAAATAAAAAGAAATATAAACAAATGGGACCTAATGAAACTTCAAAGCTTTTGCACAGCAAAGGAAGCCATAAACAAGAGCAAAAGGAAACCCTCAGAATGGGAGAAAATATTTGCAAATGAAGCAACTGACAAAGGATTAATCTCCAAAATTTACAAGCAGCTCATGCAGCTCAATATCAAAAAAACAAACAACCCAATCCAAAAATGGGCAGAAGACCTAAATAGACATTTCTCCAAAGAAGATATACAGACTGCCAACAAACACATGAAAGAATGCTCAGCATCATTATTCATTAGAGAAATGCAAATCAAAACTATAATGAGATATCATCTCACACAACTAAGAATGGCCATCATAAAAAAAACTAGAAACAATAAATTCTGGAGAGGGTGTGGAGAAAAGGGAACCCTCTTGCACTGCTGGTGGGAATGTGAATTGGTACAGCCACTATGGAGAACAGTATGGAGGTTCCTTAAAAAACTACAGATAGAAGTACCATATGACCCAGAAATCCTACTACTGGACATATACCCTGAGAAAAACATAATTCAAAAAGAGTCATGTACCAAAATGTTCATTGCAGCTCTATTTACAATAGCCCGGAGATGGAAGCAACCTAAGTGTCCATCATCAGATGAACGGATAAAGAAGATGTGGCACATATATACAATGGAATATTACTCAGCCATAAAAAGAAAAGAAATTGAGCTATTTGTAATGAGGTGGATGGACCTAGAGTCTGTCATACAGAGTGAAGTTAAGTCAGAAAGAGAAAGACAAATACCGTATGCTAACACATATATATGGAATTTAAGAAAAAAAAATGTCATGAAGAACGTAGGGGTAAGACAGGAATAAAGACACAGACCTACTAGAGAATGGACTTGAGGATATGGGGAGGGGGAAGGGTAAGCTCTAAGCTGTGACAAAGTGAGAGAGTGGCATGGACATATATACGCTACCAAACGTAAAATAGATGGCTACCAAACGTAAAATAGATGGCTAGTGGGAAGCAACTGCATAGCACAGGGAGATCAGCTTGGTGCTTTGTGACCACCTAGAGGGGTGGGATAGGAAGGGTGGGAGGGAGGGAGATGCAAGAGGGAAGAGATATGGGAATATATGTATATGTATAACTGATTCACTTTGTTATATAGCAGAAACTAACACACCATTGTAAAGCAATTATACTCCAATAAAGATGTTAAAAAAATAATAATCATCATTTTAAATGTCAATTGACTAAATGCAGTAATCAGAAGATGTAGGGTAGCTGATTGGATAAGAACCAAGATCCATGTACATGGTACTTACAAGAGACTCACTTCAGAGCAAAAGCCACACACAGACTGAAAGTTAAGGTATGAAAAAAGATATTTCATTCAAATGGAAATGAGAAGAAAGTGGGTGTAGCAATAGTCATATCAGACAAAACAGACTTTAAAACAAAGTTTAAAACAAAGAACAAAGAAAGGCATTACATAAGGGTAAAGGGATCAGTACAAGAAGAGTACATCACACTTGTTAACATATATGCACCAAATACAGGAGCACCTAAATATATAAAGTAAATATTAACACACATAAAGGAGAAATTGACAATAACACAATATAGTAAGACTTTACCACTCCACTAACATCAATGGACAGATCACCCCACAGAAAATCAATATGGAAACAATGGTCTTAAATGACACATCAGACCAGTTGGACTTAGCATATATATACCTACAGGACATTCCATCAGAAAAAACAGAATACACATTCTTTTCAAGTGCACATGGAACTTTCTCCAGGGTAGATCACATACTTCAAGAAATAAGAAAAATCTCAAACAACCTATACCATCATGTAAAGCAATTAAAAAAAGAACAAAGCATAAGGTCAGTATAAGGAGGAAAATTATAAAGATCAGAGAGAAAATAAATAAAATAGAGAACAACCACAACAAAAACAGTAGAAAAGATCAATGAAAACAATAGCTTAGTTTTTGAAAAGATAATCAAAATTGATAAACCTTTAGCCAGGCTCACCAATAAAAAGAGAGAGGACACCCCCCCAACAAAAACAAAAGAAACAAAAGAGGAGAAATAACAACTGATATCATAGAAATAAAGATAATCTTAAGAGATTACTATGCTTAGTTATATGTGAACAACTGGATAACCTAGAAGAAATGGACAAATTTCTGGAAACATACAACCTGACAAAACTGAATCAGGAAGAAATAGACAATCTGAACAGACCGACTACTAGTAGTGAAATTGAATTTGTAATTTAAAATATCAGTGCCGGGGCTTCCCTGGTGGCGCAGTGGTTGAGAGTCTGCCTGCCGATGCCAGGAACACGGGTTCGTGCCCCGGTCCGGGAAGATCCCACATGCCACAGAGCGGCTGGGCCCATGAGCCATGGCCTCTGAGTCTGCGCATCCAGAGCCTGTGCTCCGCAGCGGGAGGGGCCACAGCAGTGGGAGGCCCGCGTACCGCAAATAAAAAAGAAAAAAAAATAAATCAGGACCAGAGAGCTTCACAGGGGAATTCTACTAAACACATAATGAAGAGTTAATACCTATCCTCAAAATATTTCAAAAAATTCAAGAGGAGGAAACACTCCCAAATTCATTCTATAAGGCCACAATTACCCCAACATGAAACCAGACAAAGATACTACTAAAAAAAAGAAAATTACATGTCAATACCTCTGATGAATACACACGCAAAAATGCACAAGATATTAGCAAAGCAAATTTAACAATATATAAAAAGGATCAAACACCATGATCAACTGGGATTCATTTCAGGGATGCAAGGATGGTTCAATATTCTCAAATCAATTAATGTGATATACCACATTAACATAATGGAGGATAAAAACCACACAATCATCTTGATAGACACAGAAAAGGCATTTGACAAAATTCAACATTCATTCATGCTAAAAACTCTCATCAAAGTGGGCATAGAGGGAAAATATCTCAGCACAATAAGGTTATTTATTACAAACCCAGAGCTAACATTCTAAATGGTGAAAAGCTGAAAGCTTTTCCTGTAAAATCAGGAATAAGGCAATTATGCCCACACCTGCCAGTTCTATTTACCATTGTACTGGAAATCTTAGCCACAGCAATTGAACAAGAAAAAGAAATAAAACACATTCAGATTGGAAGGGAAGAAGTAAAACTGTCACTATTTGCAGATGACATGATGCTATATATAAGAAAACTTAAAAGTTTCCACCAAAAAACTATTATAACAAATGAATTCAATAAAGCTGCAGGATATAAGGTTTATAGAAATCTGTTTCTTTTCTATACACTAAATTGAACTATCAGAAAGAGAAAGCAAGTAAACAATCCTGTTTAGAATTGCCTGAAAAAAATAATAAAATACCTAGGAATAAACTTAACTGAGGTGGTGAAAGATCTATATTTGAAAACTATAAAAGATTGGTAAGGAAATTGTGATGACATAAATAAATAGAAAAATAGTGCATGTTCATGGACTGGAAGACTAATATTGTTAAAATATCCATACTACACAAAGCAATCTACATATTCAATGTACTCCCTATCAAAATACATATGACATTTTTCACAGAACTAGAGTAAATAATCCTAAAGTTTATATGGAACCACAAAAGACCCCTAATTGCCAAAGCAATCTTGAGAAAGAAAGAACAAAGCTGGAGGTATCACACTCCCTGACTTCAGACTATACTTCAAAGTACAGTATTCAAAACAACATGGTATTGGCACAAAAACAGACACAGGTTAATGGTACGGAATAGAGATCCCAGAAATAAACTCATGTACTTATGGTCAATTAATCTATGAAAATGGAGGCAAGAATATACAATGGGGAAAAGACAGTATCTTCAATAAGTGGTTCTGGGAAAACAGACAGCTACCTGAAAAGGAATGATTTAGGACATTTTCTCATACCACATACAAAAATAAATGCAAAATGGATTAAAGACCTAAATATAAGACACAAACCCATAAAACTCCTGTAAGAGAACATGGGCAGAACACTCTTTTACATAAATCACAGCAATATTTTTTTAGATCTGCCTCCTAAGGAAAAATAAATAAAAGCAAAAATAAACAAATGAGAGCTAATTAAACTTAAAAGCTTTTGCATAGCAAAAGAAACCACTGACAAAATGAAAAGACAGTCTACTGATGAGAGAAAACATTTGCAAGTGATATAACCAATAAGAGGTTAAAAATATATAAACAGCTCATACAACTCAATATCAAAAAACCATAAAACCAGACTAAGAAATGGGCAGAGGACCTAAATAGACATTTTTCCAAAGAAGACATACAGATGGCCAACAGGCACATGAAAAGATGCTCACCATTGCTATTTATCATATAAAATGCAAATCAAAACCATAATGAGATATTACCTCACACCTGTCGGAAATGCTATCATTAAAAAGTCTACAAATAACAAATGGTGGAGGATATGGAGAAAAGGGAACTCCAGTACACTGTTGTTTGGAATGTAAATTGGTGCAGCCAATTTACGGAAAAGAGTATGGAGGTTCCTCAAAAAAACTAAAAATAGACTCCCATGATCCAGCAATTCCACTCCTAGGTATATATCCGAAGAAAACAAAAGCACAGTTTGAAAAGATACATGCACGCCAATGTTCATAGCAGCATTATTTACAATAGCCGAGACATGGAAACAAGCTGTGTTCAGCAAAAGATGAAGGTTTAAAGAAGAAGTGGTATATGTATACAATGGAATATTATTCAGCCATAAAAAGAATGAAATCTCCTATTTTCAACAATCTAGATGGACCTAAAGGGTATTAAGCTTAGTGAAATAAGTCAGACAAAGGCAAATACTCTCTATGTGGAATCTAAAAAATATAACAAATGAATGAATATAACAAAGCAGAATCAGTCTCACAGATATAGAGAACAAAATAATGGTTACCAGTGGGCAGAGGGAAGAGGGAAAGGGCAAGGTAGGGGTAGGGGATTAGAGATGCAAACTACTATTTAAAAAATAAATAAGCAACAGGTATATATTGTACAGCTCAGGGAAATATCGCCATCATTATTTTCTCATAACTATTTAAACTATTATATGGAGTATAATCTATAAAAATATTGAGTCACTATGTTGTGTACCTGAAACTAATATAAATTTTAAAATTAACTATACTTCAATAAAAAAGTGAACAATGACCATTATTATACATAAATATATATTTCTGATTACATCCTTAAAATAAAGAGCATTTTCTTATCCTTTTATGCATAATGTTAAATTTTCACACACACACAAATGCAACATTAACTCTCACAGAAGCAATGTTCATTATGTGGTGCATATGACTGCATTAAAATTCTCATTAAAAATAAAACAGAAAAGAAAGAATGAAAAGAACAAAAATCTTTTGCTAATTTAAGTACAATATCACATTTGTTTGTTAAACTTTTACTAATCTCTCTTTTTTCTAGATCTACTTCTCCCTTTTGTTATTAGATCCTATAATGCCTTAATTAAATTTTGGGCTGGGTACTATTACTGAAGAATCAAAGGTGCAGTATGGACCATTGCCATGTTGTGTGTATGTAAGCTCACTACGTGTAGGATATTGTAATGTGATATAGGAGATGTGGTAGGAATATACAAAGGTTAAAACCAAGTTTTAAACTTTATTCTCATGGTCATCACACAGGTAACACCAGAGTGTCCTCTTTGGCAAAAATAAAGGCCTGGCAAAATCCTTTGATGAGGTGAATCAAATAAATGAATCCCACATGCTCAATTAATTCCTTCTCTGGTAAACTGATTAATTCCTCTGAAGACATCTTTAAATAGAAATATTGTTACAAAAATTCTCTAGGTAATTTTACATGAAATTTCTAAAGGGTTGTTAATTCTGGTGAAATATGTCAAGTTGGTATGACCATTAACATAAACTTGAAATAAAGCATATAACAGGAAGTCATGAAAAAGGAATATGAAAGCCAAGAAAAATATCAAAACAAAGCTTAATCAAATAAACTTTGCAATTATAGCCCAGGGCACTGTGAGTCTACTTAAATTAAGATTAGTGAAGCCGTCTCAGGATTTTATAGAGAGACATGGAAATTGAGAGAGGTTCCAGAAGATAGGCAATAAATCAAATCAAATAATCAGAAAACAAAGTGACTGGCGAGCTTGAAGTCAATGTACGAGAAGAGTTTAGAAGATACTGTTAAAAAGATGCTTTAGTGTAATAAGAAAAGTGAATCAGTGATAACTAGGATCCATGTGAACAGGCAAAAATAAACAATTTTTGACTAACTGCATCAATATCATATATAATTTCTGTATTATCAGATTGAGAATATGGTAAAGAAATAATGTTTCAACATTGTCATAAGATTGAGATACTTTTTATAAAATATTTATGGAAATATGGGGAAATAGCAAATAGATGATATAAAAACTAAATTATTTGTGTATACATATGTATTCTCACTACATGAAGAGTACTTTACAGCAGTATAGGAAATATGATAGAAATATCTAGAGGGAAAACCATGTTTTAAACTTTATTCTCAGAAATATTCAGAAACAAGCTAAATAAGTGCCAATTTCAAGGAAAATTGGTAATAGAACCTTATCAAAGATTGTCATAATCAACATTTTGCCAATGACTTGCACTGTATGTATGATGATTAAAGTATTAAAATAAAATACTTTGAGACATTTGGTCATGAATTACACTGATTATGTGCAAATGGGAAGGATATTTATTTATTGGTTGAAAAATTATGAACCAGAGGATAATGAGAGTCTAAAGAGATGGTTAACTCTAAAACGATGATTTCAAATTTTAATTATGTTTCAACTGGTTAAACAATAAATGTCCACTGCTATCTGGTAGGCCTAGAGTTCTCTTAATTGGCTTAATTCATTAAATTTTCTATGTTTTAAAACTTGCCTTTAAATTAATTTAAAACTTAATATTCTAAAGGATAATCTCCCAAAATAAAGTTAATAGATTTCTTCACATTATCTTAAGCATCTTATTGGTGTATAATGGTTTGTTTCATTTGATTTATGAATTAATTGGAGAAACTGACAGCTTTACAGTATTTATAACAGAACATGTCATATTTTTCCATTTATGAAAGTCATTTTTGTGCATAAGTACAATTTTGTAGTTCTCTTGTTACAAGTTTTTATATTTCTTTTAAAGTTTCTTGCTAGGCTAATTATATTTTCCACTACTATTATGAATGAGAATATCCTTCCATTGTATTTCATAATTGAGTTTTATTACAATGCATGAAAATATATTGGGTTTTGAATGTTATCCAATCGGCTTATTATATAAATTTGTCCAAATACTTTATAAATTGATTGTGTTAGTCTTTTTAAGGTACAATTCTACATGCAAGATGAAACTCAACAATGTCCATCAATTAAATCTAATACAGCAGTTGAAAGAGATATGGCTTAGGTACAGCAGCAATTATGAAAATAATTTTATTATCTTAGTCACAATTAATTGTTCTTTCTTAAGAATTAAGTACCTACCACTATTCAAAGGACTGGTGATACAGCAGTGAACAGACAAAAATCCCCACCTTCCTGGAGCTTATTATTTTAGTGGAAGTGGACAATCCAAATTCACATCTCAGTGGGAAGAGAAGCCATTGGAAAGTTTTGAGTAAAGTAGAGACATGATCTGACTTTTTCTAGGGCCTGCTTTAACACTATACCAGCATATGGAGAATAGACTATAGGGGATAAAATTTGAAACAGACCAATTAGGAGATTGTTGCAAATGGTCTAGGTCAGGGGTACCCAACCTCCGGGCCTATTAGGAACCTGGCCGCACAGAAGGAGGTGAGCGGCGGGTGAGAGACCGAAGCTTCTTCTGCCGTTCCCCATGGCTCGCATTACCGCCCAAACCATCGCTTGCATTACCGCCTGAAAAATCCCCCCATCCACCGCATTACCACCTGAACCATCCCCTCCCCCATCCGTGGAAAAATTGTCTTCCATGAAGCCAGTCCCTGGTGCCAAAAAGGTTGGGGACCGCTGGTCTAGGTGACAGGTGGTGGTGACTTGAACCAAAATGAGAGGTTCAATTTCTCATCATTAAACCATAGTGGGAAATTGCTGTGGATTCTGGATTTATTTGAAGGAAAAGATGATAGGATTTGTTGATAAAGTGGACATGGAGTGTCAAAAAAATAATGAAAAAATTTGACATAAATTTGAGTCTGATATCTGTAAATAAACAATGACCACTCTTAGATTGCATTTTAAGAAATATCCAGTGCAATAACACTGGGCCACCCTGTATTCCTATCTGCAATATTGCTTTCATTTTTGGATATCATAATTTAAATGGATTAGAGGCTGAATGAAATCTGCACAGAGGAGTGTCTCCACGATGGTCAAAGGCACTGGAATCATATCATATGGCACACATTTTAAGGAGCAATTGATATTTAACCTAATGACTAGAACAGTCAGGTGAGAAATAACAGGTTTTCTCAAATACATTGTGTTATGTGGAAGAGAAATTATGCTTTTTAAAAGTGGACCCCATGAGGCAGAACTAGTATCTGATGAGTAAGAGAGACACAGATTTTACTCATTCTGTGAGTACATTGTGAGATCTGAATGTTATAGTGAGATATGAATTGTTAATGTCACATCTGGTCTGAAATGTAATAATCTGTCCTGGAATACAGTATTCCTCTTTATTCAAGGTATTCAAGCCCAGTTTACATGACATCTTGATAGAGATATTATGGAAGGATTTCCATGTCAATTGAGTGACTCTTCCAAATTGAAGGTATCGGTTATTCTACAAAATTGATTACTCCATTTGATGTCTGGAATATTAATGGATGGCTAGGAGGATATAATACTTAGGGGTGCTTTGAAAACTGGTTACCTTGACAAACTCTAGATAAGATAATCATTCTAAATGACTTTTTTTTCTTTGAAAAAATGAATTAGCAGTAAAACTGCCTCAGGAAATATTTATTATGCTTTGCTACAAATATTTCCATGTTGTTTCTTTTTTTCTCTGATATACTGAGGCTTACCTAAAGTAAACCTCTCTTTAAATTACTTATGTGAAAAAATAGTTTGCCTCCAGTATGCATAGTTGTGATAATTCCTAGTATGTTTCATTATCTCACTTGATTTGAAATAAAAAATGCCTAGAGACATTTTCTTTTTTTTTTAACTTGGCTGGATTCAACTACAATATTCATTAGATTGTAACAATGGAATTGATATAGTAATTACCTAAGGCAAAAGTTTTGCAAATCAAATTTAAAATTTTTTCCAAGCTCTCAAATACCCCATGTGATTACCAAAAATTAAAACTTCTTATGAAAAATGCAAGAATATTTGAGATTTGGCCTTATCAAATTAGTATATTACTATTATAACATTAAAGTGATAATTTGATATTTCTAGATGACAATTATGTTTCAAAAATAACACACCTTTATTTTGGAAACAAAGTTAAAGAATGGCTGCATCCATATAGTAAATTCATAGTTTTAGTGCATTTATCATTTAAAGTTTAAATAATTTTAACCTGCCAACTTATACATTCTCTGATACTGAAAATTCTGTAGTTTGACTGAATCTCAAGATAGGTTCTAAAGCACTACTGACCTCAAGTATTCTACTACTGCTTTGCTTTGCTTTGCTGAGTGTTCCTGTCTGAAACAGTACAAGGTTCCAGCCTTCAAGCTTTTCTCCCTTGAATCCTATTTTTTCATTAATAAGCCCACTTTGGGGGATAAAAGTTTAGATTTATCAGGTATTTACATTTGAAGGAGTGATATCTAGCAGAGACCAGCTGTAATGAATAAAGACTTTATTGTGCTGAAGGAGAAGGAAAGCAAAATTATGAGGTGTGGCATTCAGGGAGAATAGGAGAACTGTTTTGTAGAGAACTTGATTCATGAGGTTTGAGGGAGAGGAAGATGATGGGAAATGTGGTAATCTGGGGAAAAAGGAGATAAGTGGAGATTCTGCTTCTCTCTGTGGTTAGCTGATTTATTGTGGGGATGAAGATTATATGTCAAGGGATCTAATCTAATCTAATCTAATTTTATCTAATCTAGTCTAATCACCATTTGTTGTAGAAAGCAGAAAGAGCCATCAACTAGTAGAGAGTTTCTCAGAGAGGACTAAACTATTCTTAAGGGTTATTGTATAGAAAAGGCAAGGTCATAGCAATGCTTACAGGTGATAAGCCATATCTCCTTATGAAAATATAGTGCTGTGTCTAAAAGAGGTTAATCCTCACTTTTGCATGTACTTGTTTACAGGTGAATTAAAGCAAAATTTTACAAAGCTCTTCTTGTACTAGAATTTGGAAGGCCTCATACCCCACCTTCGAAGGTGAAGTTTGTGACATTTAAGTTTGCAAGGGATAGGCATGGAATAGATTGAGGATTGGGAGGAGGGTTGAGTGGAAAAAACTCTCCTCTATGTTTAGGGGAGTAGGGATACTGGATTGGCAAACTTAAAAGAAAAACATTTCAGTAAAAGGAGAAGACATTGAAAAGGGAAAGATGGAATTTATAAGTGCCACATCCTAATATCTCAGTTCTCCTTTGTAAAAGATTAAAGAAATATTTCATTATGTTAAAGTTATAAAACTCCTTTGTTCCTACCTTTTATACATTGTTCTTTTAAAATCCACAATACGCTTACAGAGTTTTTGATCCATAGAAGATAACAGAATGGGCAGTAATCTCCCTCTAACTTCGAGTCTTTTTTTGTTGTTTTTTTTTGCGGTACGTGGGCCTCTCACTGTTGTGGCCTCTCCCGTTGCGGAGCACAGGCTCCGGACCCGCAGGCTCAGCGGCCATGGCTCACAGGCCTAGCCGCTCCGCGGCATGTGGGATCCTCCCGGACTGGAGCACGAACCGGTGTCCCCTGCATCGGCAGGCGGACTCTCAACCACTGCGCCACCAGGGAAGCCCTAACTTTGAGTCTTTACATGGGGATTGTTTCATTGTCTCCCTTGCAATTTAGTTTTATTTAATTGGCATTTTTATTGATATATTTGTAAATTACATTAGTTGTAAGGAATAAAGCAAAGAGATCCTGTGTACTCTCTACTCGGTTTTGCCCAAAAGATATTTTTCAAAATTATAGTATAGCATAGTATCAAAACTAAGATATTAACACTGATTCAATCCACCCATTTTATTCATGTTTCCTTAGGTTTACTTGAACTCATTTGTGTGTGTGTGTATTTAAGTTTTATACAATTTTATCTTATCCTGTTTCTCTGCATCCTCAATGACGTTTATTCTTGCCAATATTTATTTTATCCATTCTGATATATGTAGTGATAGCTCATAATAGTTTTAACTTGCATTTTCCTGACAGTTAATCATGTTAAACGCATTTTCATGTGCTTATTTGTCATCTGTATATCCTCTTTGGTGAAATATGTATATAGATATATACACATGTCTTTTGCCCATTTTTTTATTGCTTTTTCTTAAGAATTGAATTTTGAGCATTTTTAATATTTTCTACATACTAGACTTTGTCAGATATGTGGATGCAAATATTTTCTTCCAATCAATAGCATTTCTTTTCATGTTCTTATGAGCTTTTGCAGAGCAAAAGATTTTAATTTTGATTAGATCCAATTTGTCAAGTTTTTCTTTTATGGATTGTGCTGTTTTTGTTGTCTAAAAATGCTTTGCTGAAAAACCTGAAGATTCTTTTTTCTCTGAAAGTTTTTTTCTTTCTATTCTTTCTTTTTTTAAAACATTTAAGTTCATGATCCATTTTGAGTTGTTTTTTAATAAGTTGTTGAGTTTTAAGTCGAGGTCCATTTTTTCATTTATTGATACCCATTTCTCCAGCACCATTTGCTGAAAAGGTGATCTTTCCTTTATTGAACTGCCTTTTTACCTTCCTACAAAATAAGTTGAACATATTTCTGTTGTCCTATTTTTGAGTTTTCTGTTCTGTTATGTGAATCTATATTTTTCTTCCTCTGACAGAAGCACAATGTCTTGATTACTGTAGCTGTATAATAGGTTTTAAATAACAAGTAAAGTGATTCCTCCCATTTTATTCTTATTCCAATATAATTAGAGCTATTCTAGAGACTAACTTTCCATATAAATTTTAGAAATGTTTTTGTCTACAAAAATCTTTGTTGGAGTTTTTGTAGAGGTCCAATTAAACCTGTAGATCTTTTTGGGAAAAATTATTATTTTCACAGTCTTGCAATCCATTAACTTGTTATGTCTTCCCATTTACTTAGGTTTTCTTTGATTTCTTTCATCTGCATTTTATAATTTTAATATACATATTCTGTACATATTTTGTTAAATGTGTACCTAAGTCTTTCGTTATGTTTGAAGTAATTGTAAATGGTATTATGCTATTAATTGCTGTTTTCTCTATGTTCATTGTTAGTATATAAAAATGTTTCTTTTTTATTTTTTTGCACGTTAATTTTATATCCTGTGATCTTCCTAGTTCTAATTCTAGGAGGCTTTTTGTAGATTCCTTGTGGTATTCTACAATCATGTCATCTGTAATTATAGAGATAGTTTTATTTCTTCCTGTCCAATCTGTATGTCTTTTTCTTACTTTATTTCAGTGGCTACATCTTCAGTATTATATCGAATAAGAGTGTTGAAAATCAGCATTTTGCCTTGTTCCTAATTTGGGGGTGACAGCATTTTGACTTCCCCCATTAAGTATGATGTTAATTTTAGGTTTTTAATGTCTTCATCATGTTAAGCATTTAGTACGAATGGGTAATTGAGTGGTTAAGAATATTGTAGTCTTGTCTGCTCTTGGATAAAAATCCAATTCTCTGACTTCAGCTTTTGAAATCTCAGTCCCTCTGCTAGTAAGAGTAGCACCCTTCTCCTTTTCCTGACCACAAAGACACTGTGTCTGCTTTGGGAGTGTTATTGCCTGTAGTATATCATTTAAGTTCCCTAAGATAGTACCTAAGGGTGAAAGGAAAACTTTTCAAAACTAGAGAAAATGTGTGGGACTGTTTTTGTGCACCTTTTGTAATAAATGTTTCTCTTTAGCAAGAACCTACCTGTCAAATAATTGTTTTCATTATACTATACCTCTTTGTTGTTGGGATAGGAAACAAAACCTTCTCTAACCACTGAAGGTTGCCCAAGTTTGTTAAAAAATCTTTTTGGTTGAACAACAGCATAGCTTAGGTCAGTTAACATACAGCTTTGCAGAGACAGGGCTATGAATTACCTGGCATATGTATACCACCGAAATCAGTATACCACTGTTCAACCCTTGCGACAAGACAGAAGAAGAGTGTCAGATCCAAACACAGGAGCAAGTAAGAGCCAATTTCCCTGAGCAACACCTCCCTACTGTTGAACTCATAACAACTTTTTGTACAGAAGGAAGGTTCCTTGCCACAATAAGACAGTGTATTTTGAAGTTATTCTAGAGCCCTGGAGAGAGTTGGAGCAGCAATGAGAAAATGTTGAGTGAGTTTCTGTCTAAACATGTTCTGTAGCAAGTGAATCTACATGTGTTATAATATAGACTGAGAGAAAGGAACATGCGAAACAGATATGCTAACTGAAAGAATGATCCATTTTACTCCCTAAAAGGCCTAAGGCAGAAGACACTTCCATCTTCTCCTTTCTAGGGTCTACATACTCCTTTCTTGCCCTCAAAAGGGATGTGTAGAATCACAGTGCTCCACTAAAAATGACAGGATGCTTCTGACTAAATCTATATTTGGGGGCAAAATATCTTAATATCTAGCCTAAGAAATTATTTTCTAGAGTAAGGCCAAGACCTTTGGTGGAAAATCTTAGTAATTTCACAGATTCAGTGTCTTTTCACACTAAAAATAATTGCTTGTATCATTCATCCAACAAATATGTATTGAGTATATATTATATGTAAGAACTTATGACTGAGTGAAACTGAGCTGATAACCAACCATGTCACTGTCAAAGACAAACAAACAAGACCCCTCAATTCTGAAGGGTGTCTCTTTAAGGGAAAAGAAATGTTGCTATTGTGCATATTTTTAAAAAAAACAACAACGCTCTGAGCATTTTAGAAGTTTGACTACACTGTTTTCTGAGTAAACTACTTCTCTTTACATCACTGTGAATAACTATATGATCTCAGCTTATCCTTGAATTTATCTAGTGTCTTAAAATCTACTAGAATGAACCTGACCAATGACCATGGTTAAGAAAGAAGTCGAGGGGTTTCCCTGGTGGCGCAGTGGTTGAGAATCTGCCTGCTAATGAAGGGGACACGGGTCCGAGCCCTGGTCTGGGAAGATCCCACAGGCCGCGGAGCAACTAGGCCCGTGAGCCACAGCTATTGAGCCTGTGCGTCTGGAGACTGTGCTCCGCAAGGAGAGGCTGCGATAGTGAGAGGCCCGCGCACCGTGATGAAGAGTGGCCCCCGCTTGCCACAACTAGAGAAAGCCCTCACACAGAAATGAAGACCCAACACAGCCAAAAATAAATAAACAAATAAATAAATAAGCCAAGCATTTGAAGCCCTTTAAAAAAAAAGGGGGGGCTTCCCTGGTGGCGCAGTGGTTGAGAGTCCACCTGCTGATGCAGAGGACACGGGTTCGTGCCCCGGTCCCGGAAGATCCCACGTGCCGCGGAGCGGCTGGGCCCGTGAGCCATGGCCGCTGAGCCTGCGCGTCCGGAGTCTGCGCTCTGCAGCGGGAGAAGCCGCAGCAGTGAGAGGCCCGCGTAACGCATAAAAAAAAAAAAAAAAAAGAAGTCGAATGGCAACTTCTTAGAATAGAACCATTTACTTAACAACTTCCTTCCACTAATCTATTTCTATCTGGTACATAGCCACATATAGTTCCTGCTTTCTTACTTTGAACTCCTTCATTTTGAGTTTTGGAACAAATGCATATTTATATCTTTCTCAGATTGTCAGCATTATGTTCAACATTGCAGTTGATAAAGTATTTAGTTTGTGAGTTTTGTGTTTATTTTAACCAATTTTGGTATGCTTTTGTAGCCTAAAGTTCAGAAGGTTCATCAACCAAGAGATATAAATGTTGTCACATTAGCATAAACATGGAAATTTCCCTGAGCTGTTATCTTCTACTTGCACAACTGCAGGATTTCATCCCCCTGAAAAGTCTCTCTAGGTATTGTTGAGACTCCTTAGGGAGTGTTTCACATTTGTTCAGTGCTGATTTTACACATCAAAGTATTGTTTCTCCCACCCATGGCTTCACTGTTGACTGATTGAATCAACTTATCATTCATCATTCTGCTGTGTTTGTCCTGACCTTGGTGTCTCAGTGTAACTCCAAGAAGCCAGGCACTACTTTTCTTTCAGCCATTTAAGTGACCTTCATGAAAAAACCAGACTCAAGAGACTACATCCTGTATGATTCATTTATATGACATTCTAGAAAAGGCAAAACTATTTGTACAGAGAACAGAGCAATATTGGCCAGTGGCTTAGGGTAAAGAGAGGGCTGAATACAAAGGGGCACAAAAGACCTTTTGGTGGTTTGGAGTTATGGAACTATACCTTGATTGTAGATGTGGATACTCAATTGTATGCATTTGTCAAAACTCATAGAACCATATATTTATTGTATGTAAATTTTACCTCAATTAAAAAAAAATACCTTTCATAAAAACATTTTCTTTAACTTCTGCCTATCTCCACAGTGGAGTACAAACAATTTCTGTGGCTGAGTTGGATGTTTGAGGGAGGACACAAATTATAATCTCTTTCTCATTCTTTTTGGCTTCACTTCATGAACCTCCTCCCTACTTTTTTATCCAAAACAGAAAACTTGATGTAAATTTGTTCATAACAGTAGACTGCTTGGCCCAATGATTCCAACTCAAAATACACAATGAAAAAAAATATTTACATTTTCTTAAATTCAATTGAAAACAACCCAAGCTTCATTGCAAAAAATGTTCTTTAATAATGTTCAATTTTTAATCCATAATTTACATAATAGCTGTATATTTTAAAAGATCCATTTGATTGACTTGTACAGCTCATTCTGGTAGTGAATTTGTAACAGGTGGATAGTCCAACAACTAAACATGCCTGATTCCAGAATAACATTTCTGCTATCTTGATCTTATAGTCTCTGCTTTGAAAACTTCCCAAATGGTACTCTTTCCATCTGTATGGAATTACAAACTTTAAAACAATCTTTATATACAACAGGAATTTCTTTCATTTAAACCTATTTACTCTGCTTCTTCATTTTTTTAGAATTTGAAATGGTTCTTATCTCTTTTCATTAAAAAGCCTTTCAAACATGTGAAACAACTGAGATGTCTTTCTTGAATCTTCTCTCCTTCAGCCCAGAGGCCTCCCCTATATGATATGATTTTTATTTCCCTATAGCAACTTGATCCTCTTTTCTTATCTAATTTGTTATTGTTATTATAAGTTGTATTTATTTGTTTTTCATAATTTTTAAAATTTTACTGCCCAGAACTGAACACAGTTCTTCAGGAGATCTGATCAGAAGAGATCAAAACTAGCACACCTTTCACTGTAGCTATTGTTTCTATTCATATACACTTAAGATCACATTTGGGTTCTTTTTGACACTTATGTGACTCGATTTTTTTTTTTTTTTTTTTGTAGATTCTATTCCAGCTTCATGTCTTTCAGAAATTTGACCAATATGAATTGAAGATTCTCATTTCAGTTACTGGATAAGGTATTATCTTAAGGCCCAGGATGTAAGAAATGTAAGAAAATATTCCTCTAGATCAGTGTGATCCATTAATTAGAAACCTCTGGGTATAGTTTTTCAATCTGTGATGAGTTCACTTAATTGTGTAATTGCCAACTCATATATCTGCATTTTATTTACAATAATGTCATGAGAAACTTTTATGGATCTTAACAAAATCCTGAATTTTTTTGTCTATTGCATTTTTCTTATTTTCCAGTTAGTAAGCCTATCAAAAAAAGAAAATGAATTTAGTTCAATGAGCCTTTTTCTTAGTCAACCAATGATAATGATCACTGTTTTCTTTTCAAGCTGCTTACAGATCACTCTTTTAACTATCAGCTCTGAATTTTTGCCTAAGAATGATGTAAAACACTCAGATTTTCAAAAAATAAACACTTTTCCTTTTCAGAAATCGAAATTGTAATTTTCCCATCCCCAACCTCATGAAGTCTTTGTTTTCAATATTTTCAATATTGATATATTTTTCCCTCTTCAAAGAATATTCCACACATGAAAAGACATTTAATAAGGAAATGAATATTTCTACACTAGTCTATAACAAATCCTACTAAATAATTCATAAAAATCAATAAGAAAATGACAAAGCCTGATGGAAATATGCAAATATGAACACCTCCCAAATAAAATGAAAATAAATGTTTTAATGAATATAAACTCACACATTCAAACAACAAATTGCTCTTTCTCACTTATAAAGTGACCAAAATTCGTTATTTTATTTATCAAAAGAGTTTTAAATTGTATTCTTTACATTATGTTTTATTCTAGGGATTGGGTATTCAGTGATATGAAACATTAGATATGTAGACATTTTCTTGCCTTTGTGAAGGAGGCAAACATATGCATATTCAGGAGAATATTGCAGTCAGAGGGAAATAGTTTAAAGCCTTTGAGATAAGGGATGGAAAAGAAGGCCAGTGTAGCTGATGCACAGTGAATGGTGGAGAGAGGGATAGGAACAAAATTAGAGAGATAAACAAGGACCATATTGTATTGATTCTACTGTACAATGTTGAAGAGCAGGGGGCGCAGTTGGACTATAAAAACCAAGGGAGTGTTATGATTTGATTTATCCTTTGAAACACAATCACTTTTACTGCCATGTTGAGAATTGACTATTATGGCCAAGTGTGGAAATAGAATTGTAGTAGACTTGTGTAGTAATTAAGGCAGGAGATAATGATATCTTGGACTACTGTGCTAACACTGGAGATGGTGATAATAAAAATGTTAATTTGTTTCAGAATTAAAATATTAAAGCAAGAATAAAATTTTTGTGGAGTCACATAATATTAATATTTTACTTTATGCCTGTTACATTGTCTGTAAACACGTTCAATTTTTACACATCTAAAGTACTATTACTGTTATTTTCATTTGTAGTTCCTTTTTGAAATTATTTCTTTATACCTTTGTTCATTTGTTTTATTACATTGATTGTTTTCTTTAATTTGTAAAAGCTCTTTCCATATTTTGGTTATAAATATTTTGTGTATTATATGCATTTTGGATTAGCCAGACTTTTTAATGAAAAGGCAGAAATATATATTACAGACTATTTGTAACACATTTTTGTTACTTAAAACTAGGACTATGTGTTTTTAATTAAGGGTGATTAGAGGATTGGAAAATGCCATACTTAACGGTTGCAGAATAATTGCAAACATGGCTGCGCCATAATTTACTGACCTGTTTAACTTATATTGGTCATACAGGTTATTAAATTATTTGTTACCATGAAAAAGTGTCTGCCATAAAGCATTTACTGTTTTATCCATTATACTTTTAGTCTAGGATCCTAGAATGAGAATTAGTGGATTCAAACACATGAAATTTTTAAGCATCCTAGTAAACATTCTTAATAAATATGAAAGTTATTTCTTTTTACTTTCTTCTTTTATACACTTCCATTGGAAATAATTTAATTGGAAATTAATACTTCTAAATATTACAGTGCTTCAAAATATATTTTGTTTCACTTGATCTTTGTATAAAATTAATCATTCCTATTTTGCTTACTGTATTACTTCCTCTATAATTCCAGTGGCTCTCAGATTCATGCTATTTTTTTCCCTTTTGAGTGACAACTCCCCATATGCTAATTTTGTGAAAATGGTGCTGCATGTTTAATAAACCTCCAGCCTAGATGGTTAAAAAAAGAGAGATTAATGTTCCCATGTTAATATTTAAGTATATAAATTAAAGATAACTCTCCAAGGTTTTTCCTGAATCAAGGAATTTGTGCTTGTGGTTCTCCCTCTGATTTCTCCTACCCTCGACTTCCTCAGTCTGCTATCCTCACTTCATTATGTCTCTGCTCAAATATCAGCATGTCTGAGAGGACTTTTCTTACCACCCTTTATAAAATAGTTCTCTGTCCTCATCCTTCTCTGTCTACACACTTTGCTTTTTCTTTATATCCTATACCATATTTCAGACAGCAAAAATATTTTTGTGTGTTAACTTGCTTATTTTGCTTTTCTGGACTAAAAAATCAGCACCATGAGGACTTTGTCTGATGTGTTTATTGCTATATTCTCAACATCTAAAATATTTTCTGGCAATTATAGGTGTTCAATAGATACTTCAAATTAGTGAATTAGCAAATTAATTATATGATTCTTATTCAAGCATTTATTATTTCAAAGTAAATTTTACTCTTTTATTTATTTTCATGTCAGTAGGGATAATACTGACAAAGAGATTGTGGATCTTTATTGTTTTCTTGTACTTCTGAGCATTAAAAATTCTTTAATCTAAAATAAAAACAATTGGGAAAACCCAAACTTAATTTGGGAGAAAGACGTATTTCTTTTTGAATGTGAATATTTTAATGATTAATGCATAGAAAACAAGGTACAAACTCTCCCATTGTCACTGCTATGTGATCTTGTTGAGCAGCTTGTCTTAGTTTGGTCAACCACATACTATGTGATGGTGTGGTACTGCCATGTCAAGATGGTTGTAGCTGTCAAAAGGGAGACTCTAAAGGCAATTTACATGTTTTAAAGAAAGGTTTCAAAAAGATTCAGGAATTATACATAAACTCACAAGCTAAAATCTGTTATTCATTATACACAATCTTAAGAGCTGTTCAGAGTTTGAGTTGTGATTGGTTGGCATGCTGGCATTTAATGTTCCGCATAAGCCACAGGCATAGCTAGAAATGATGTTTAATGTTTTGAATCACTACTTTTATTACTCAAACTTTAAAAAATGCCCTATACAATAAAAAGCTTTTGATTTATATTAAAATGCAAAGGAATCTAATATAAAATAATTATAACCTCATAATATTTTAGTTCTGGACAACCACTCCCTGACTCTGAAATATTTTATGGTTTACATAAGACAGGTTATTTATTACACATAGATACCACCATGTGTCCTAATTATTGATAGGCAGACATTTTTCTTTATTACTAGTTTATGAAAATTTATTCTCATTTTACTTCAATTTTCTCTATCATTTATCTATTCTCTCTCGCTCGCTCTCTCTCTCTCTCTCTCTCTCTCTCCAGACATTATCAAAATTGGAAGGGGTGGTTACAACAATACATTAGAACAATGTAGCAAACTAGTATTGATCATCAAAGTGTTCCATAATTGATTGACTGGGTCTCTTAGATTCATAGCTTAGACATTCAAGGAGTTCAGCCATTCTCCCCTATTCATTCAGAGTAAACTCCTTCCCTGTTAACATTAGCAGGGATCAAGTCAGATTAGCTGTCAGTGGTGAATACAGCCTTGAATTATAATAAGGCAAAATAAAAATAAGTGTAAGAGTGATAATTCAAGGGTTTTACTGCTAGGGATGTGCTACAAATTATATTCCTAGCTTTCAAGAAACCAATGTGAGGAGAAGAGCACAGATCCAAAATTTATGTCAAAGTTAATTTTTTCCAGCTCTTTGTGGCGTTTTTGAAGTCTACTTTCTTGGTTACTAATGTTTTCTAAACAGGCACTATCATTCTTTCAAATCCTTATAGAATATCTGGAAGAAAACAAAACAAAACCAAAAAAGCCTAAAACAATATCTAACACATTGAAAAAGAGAATGTGTGTGTGTGCGTGTGTGTGTGTGTGTCTGTATTGTATGGAAAACTCTTACTACTTATCTAGCTTAGAAGGGGAAGAGAAAATATGTGTAGACTCTCATGTTTGCATAATGGTTTTACTGAATTCCTTTGGTTTGCTGAAAAGCTTATTAATGATGACAAATTCCAGGGGTTCTCCTCAAGGACTATCTGCAATACTATATCATTTCCCAGGAAATTTATCAACTATGCTAACCCCAATTTTACTTATCTTTCAGAGAATTCTTAAAAACAAAGTATGCCAAAAATTGGTAGGTTCAAAAAATATCTGGTTTATTATTTTGTTCAAAGTAGTGTGTGATGGAACAAGCTAAATAAACATACCTTTATATTTAGGAGTGGAAATTACAGAATTCTCCTTAGCAAAATAATTCCCCTTAGTAGCTTGGTAGAAAGTTCTTTCTTTGGGCTAAGATAATTTCAGTATAATTTAAGCTTTTTACCACTTGTTTTGGGTTTTGCTTGTTTTCTGGGCACACAGAAAGCTTCCCATTGTTGCTGGGCTTCTGTTGCCTTTATGGAATAGTTCTTCAAAGTGATTAATCTTGTATTATTGATACAACTGTAAATTTTGTGATTAAATATGGCTTTGAAAATGCAAACTTCTTGTAACAATTTTTAATTTATTCATATTAAAGCTAAAAATACTGATAGTATCTAGTAAAATTTGTAAATCTATTTACTCTAGTAAATTTGTTTTAAAACTTCCATGAAAAATTGATTTTTTTTATCCATAATGAGTAGTAGGCAAAACTACATGATTTTAGACTCTGCTGCAAACTGAGAAAGTTATAGCTCTCTTGTGACCACAATTTTGAAATACAGAAGTCAGTTTAATAAAATCACTTTTGTGTCCTTTCAGCCTCAAACACATAATGTTTATACATTTGTATGCTTTTGTTTTATTATAGATGTCATACGGAAGGTTTAGACATGAGCTATTTTGAAATCATTTCAGGCAATTTCCAATTCTGTGTTTAAGAGTCTATTGAGTCTGGGCTTCCCTAGTGGCGCTGTGGTTGAGAGTCCGCCTGCTGATGCAGGGGACATGGGTTCGTGCCCCGTTCTAGAAGATCCCACATGCCGCGGAGCGGCTGGGCCCTTGGGCCATGGCCGCTGAGCCTGCGCGTCCGGAGCCCGTGCTCCGCAACGGGAGAGGCCACAACAGTGAGAGGCCCGCGTACCGCAAAAAAAAAAAAAAAGAGTCTATTGAGTCTGTTATTAGGACTTTGAAAATTATTGGCACACATCTGGTTAATTGTGGCTGTGCAACATAAGAACACAACAAATGCGACCACTGTTAGGTCACTGATCAGTGTCTCAGCATTTGATCATCATGATCAGTGAATAAAGCTGAATTGAATTGAAATGGTTAATTTCACAGCACGTTTAAGGTATGAGTTTTCTGTACATCTTACAAGAATAGAAAATGCTAGTGTCATGTGGGTTAAAATACATTAATTCCACATAAAGCACTCTACAAAAGGAAAGGATATTTGATTTGTATGGCTTTAAAGTTTTAACAAATGAGTCTATCCCTGTGAGACCACAGACCATTTACCATCACTAGATTGATTTCTTTCAATGCTAAAGGCTTGATGGTATTTTTCAGTTCATTGTGAGTAGAATGATACTTCAAATACACATTAACTAAAGAGTCTTCAGAGGCTGTATTAAGGAGATGAAACCCTAAGTGACAGAAGGGATAGTAGCATTTACTAAGAGCAAAATTTTTGATAAGGTTTATATAATTAAAACTATTGTAATAATCTCTAAGTTTCTTTATAGGTATTGAAACAATCAAATAGTCTTGTGGTTTGTGTGGTACGAATACATTCAAAGAAAAAAATATTTTAGTATTTTTTAGTATTTCTTTTAATTTGTTAAAGGTGTCCTGTCCTTTTTTTCTGAAGTTCTTTGGCTTTCAAGATGGATACAGTTGCGAGGTGGATGGATACCGCAAATGACAACTGATATCAATTAAAGGGACCATGGGTTAAGAAACTGGAACAGGGACTTCCCTGGTGGAGCAGTGGTTAAGAATCCACCTGCCAATGCGGGGGACATGGGTTCGATCCCTGGTCCAGGGATCCCACATGCCGCAGAGCAACTAAGCTCGTGTGCCACAACTACTGAGCTTGCACTCTAGAGCCCGCGAGCCACAACTACTGAGCTCACGTGCCATAACCACTGAAGCCCGCACACTTAGAGCCTGTACTCTGCAAGAAGAGAAGCCACCACAGTGAGAAGCCCGCGCACCACAACGAAGAGTAGCCCCCACTCACCGCAACTACAGAAAGCCCACGCGCACCAACGAAGACCGAATGCAGCCAAAAATAAATAAATAAATATATTATAAAAAAGAAAGAAATTGAAATCCAAAGGCTACTACCAAAGGATATTTTATTTTAAAAAATCTTCATTTAAATTTTAAATGACATGGGAAATCTTGAGAGACAATTATACAAAGTAAGGACACCAAATTAGACACAATAGTTATCTTTGGATATGAGAATTTGGGGACACTTTAGTTTTCTTTAATGTTTTTCTATATTTTCCAAATTTTTACTTTTAAAAACAGAAATTAAAGCATGATTGTTTTAAGGAGGAAAACCAGTTAGGGCAGTTAAGGAAGTCATCTAACAAAAATTCTGCCTAATGAACTACAGCCTATCTTAAGGTGATTTCCTAGGAGAAGGGCTGAAGACAATGAAATTTTTTGGAACAGAATCACATGAAACAAATAAACGTGGGTGTTAAATTAATTTCTAATGATAACCATTCCCAAATTTGTCCACATCAACTAGGTTATCTGTGACTCTAAAATTAATTTGAACCTCAATGATCAAGTTCATTGTACAATGTTATCAAGATTAGATAGTTAATTTTCTATGTCACTTTGTCACTTTGGGTTATAAAGTATATATATGGCTTGTGTCTGGGTGTATATATATACACACATTATATATATACATATATTTATTTTTTCTTGGATGGTGGGATAGAATTAAACTTCTCACACTTTAGTTCATCCAGGTTGTATTTGTTCTTCATTCCCTGGCTTCCTCATTCAATAAGAGTTCTCTACATTGATTTTGTCCTCTTCTGAAGTTCTTTAGTGCTTATGGTCTGAACTGCCCAAGCGGGTAATTTGTGTGTAGAGTTTATGTTCTAGTGTATGCTAGCTCTGTCTCTGTAAAGGTTCTGATATCCAGTTTTTTTTTTACAGTCTCCCTACCATGGTAGACACTCAAAAAATATTTATTGATAGATTGACTTGAAAGAATGTTTGGATGTCATGTCAATTTATTATGATAATGTGCACAGTGTTCTACTCTCCAATATAAAAGTAAAAACCATTTTCTATTGCGGATTAACATTCATTGTTTCACTGTGCATCTTGTAAAAATACTCATTAGGGAATTAAACTTTTTGATTTTTAAAATCTGATTTAGTTTACTCTGGCTTAAAATTAATCCTGAACAACAGTCTTTCCTCCTCTCAGTATATCACTAAAATCCAAACAAGAAAGAGAAATAGAAACAAACAAATTGAACATAAATACTTTAGCTAAACTACTGTCAAATTATGGGATGAGTTAATCATAATTATGAATTCAATGGCACTATTTTATATCAAACAAGCAAACATCAATAAACAAATCTAAGCAAACTAGATCTCACCTATGATACCTGGGCTTTGCCCCATAAAAGAGAGTAAGTAAGCTTGATATTTTATCTCCTCCCCCAACCCAGTGTCTCCCTCTTGCTTTAAAGACCCAGTTCCTTTCCACGACAAAAACTTGGCTGCAAGTGTTTTTTTTTGCGTTGCCCAGAAAATTGATCTCTCTCAATTAATGGCTTTCTACATCTCTTGAGAGTCTGAAACTTCCAAAAAATAAAAAGAAAGTTTACAGACACTGGGGGCAAAACATTCAATTATAAGCCATTCCCAGTAACAAAGAACTTTCTCGGAGCCAGAGGAGGGGGAGACACTTAGTGGCAATGCATGCTGGGGAGGATAATTTGTCATTATTGAGCTTTACTGGGCCAGAGACTCCACGCTGGGGAGGTAGTTGTAGGACCAGCACCTTGTAAAAACAGCAGAGCTACACTGGGTCCTGGTGGGAATGGGACCATGCTTGGGGCTATTAAAGTCAGATTTCCCTTGGGAAGTAATTTGGTTAAGCAGTGGATTTGGTCTCATTCAAATGGTGAGTGAGGGAAGTTGAGAACATATTCAGATGTCAGTTTCTAATAAAGTGTCTATAGAGACCTTGTCTGCTTAGAGGAGGGGGCCCATGAAAACATACCACAAAAAATACAAAAGAAATTCATAATTTCAAAATTCGCTATTTCAGGTGCAGTTTATCATCTAAGAAAATATATTCTTAACAAAATACAAAAACTATTTACTAATAAGAAACAGAAATAAAAACTATAGTGGCAACTGAAAGGCAATAGAAAGAGATAAAAGATTTTCAGCCCATCTGAAATTTAACAGATTAAAATTCACTCTAAAAGAGGGTAATAACAAGATTATTTCAGAAAGACAAAGTCCACAAATTCCAAAAAGTACATTATGGAATTTCAAAATTACAACAAGCTTGGAAACAATTGATGAAAGAAGTCAAAAATGAAAAGGAAATACCATGAGCTAAAAGTCTAAATAATTCCAGACATACTGAGAGGGTCAATGAATGTGTGTGTGTGCGCGCGCACGTGCGTGTGTGCGCCCAGGGAGCAGGGTTGGTGGAGAGTGTGACAAAATTGTCTAAGGTTATAGTAGCAATTGTTAAAGACCTTCTATTTCCTTTATGTTTAGATAAAATACAGATTCAATAATATGTATTAATAACGGAAGAAGAAAATAAAAATAGAGAAATAAAACCTACAAGAAAATATTAAAGAAATTACAAAGATTCTAAGATGGGACAAAACAAAGACAATCTATATGTTACTTAGAAGAAATAAATCTCAAACCAAATGACAGAAAGGTGAAAAATAAAAATAACAAAATTAGTCACTGTATGCCACATATATGCAAACAAAAAGGGACATATACCAAAAAAAAAAAAAACCCCAAAACCCCACCCAAACAAACAAAACAAGGATGATGCTAGTTTAAAGTCGGTTTTCAGTCGCAAATGAAGCAATGGAACATAATTATATATTCATAAAATATGCAATTGATTTGGGGGTAGAAATAATTTTTTAAAAAGATAAAATTTTTATTATCAATACGTAGTGTGCTAGGTTGAATTCCAAGATGACCTCAAATGACCCCTGGCCTTATGCAGTCCTCACCCCTTGAGCGTGGGCAAAATCTGTATCTGAAGAGATACTACTCCCATGATTATGGTGGGTTATACGTCAAAAGTAAAGAAGTAATTATGGGCTCATATCAGTTATTTTAAGATAGGGATATTATCTTCGATGACCCTGACTATATCATATAGGCCTTTAAAAAAGAAATGAGCTTTTTTCAGGAGAAAGATTCAAAGCTTGAGAGAGATTTGGCACCACTGACAGCCAACAAGAAATCAGGGACTTCAGTCTTAAAACTGCAAGCCAGTAACCTTAATGAGTGTGGAAGCAGATTCTTCTTCAGAGATTTCAGAAAGGAGCACAGCCTACTGAAATACCCTGATTTCAGTCTTCGAAGATCCCGAGCAGAGAACCTAGTCATATCATGCCTGAACTTCCGATATAAAAATCTATGAGTTAATAAATGGGTGTTCTTTTAAGCCTCTAAGTTTGTGATAATTTCTTAAATAGCCATAGAAAATCAGTTACACATGGAAATAGTGTGCTAAATTACTGAATTCAGGAGATCATCAAGGTATTGTGGAGAAACAGGTGAGATCAGGAGGGAAATTCAAGGTGCTTGCACTACAAAATCATGAGCCACAACCTCAGCTGAAATCCAACAAGTACAAATTAGAATTCGGTAAAAATTGCACTGTTCGTGAGCACTCCTGGTTGCTTGGTCTGGCATTCTGGATATAGGTTCCGGAAGTGTTTTAGACGGGTTTTTATCATTAAAAAAGAAAAAAAAAAAGGATAAGACTACAAGGTGATGGTTTTGGATCCTTGGGGACCCATAAATATTTTATAGCTCCTGTAACTTGGTCATAGCACCTATAAAAGTAAATATATTTCTGGTTCCATATTGCTTATCCTTCTTATATGGCACTATATCTCATGAAATGAGACCCTTGAAGCAGCAATGATTAATACTATATTGAAGTACCGAGGGGGGACCTTGAAGATGGCAGAAGAGTAAGACGCGGAGATCACCTTCCTCCCCACAGATACACCAGAAATACATCTACACGTGGAACAACTCCTACAGAACACCTACTGAAGGCTGGCAGAAGACCTCAGACCTCCCAAAAGGCAAGAAACTCCCCCACGTACCTGGATAGGGCAAAAGAAAAAACAGAGACAAAAGAATAGGGACGGCACCTGCACCAGTGGGAGGGAGCTGTGAAGGAGGAAGTTTCCACACACTAGGAAGCCCCTTCGTGGGCGGAGACTGCGGGAGGCGGCAGGGGGAGCTTCGCAGCCGCGGAGGAGTGCACAGCAATAGGGGTGCGGAGGGCAAATCGGGGAGATTCCCGCACAGAGGTCGTTGCCGACCGGCACTCACCAGCCTGAGAGGCTTGTCTGCTCACCCGCTGGAGCGGGCGGGGCTGTGAGCTGAGGCTCGGGTTTCGGTTTCGGTCGGAGCGCAGGTAGAGGACTGGGGTTGGTGGCTTGAACATAGCCTGAAGGGGTTAGCGAACCACGGCTAGCCAGGAGGGAGTCCGGGGAAAAGTCTGCACCTGCCGAAGAGGCAAGAGGCTTTTTCTTCCCTCTTTGTTTCCTGGTGCGCGAGGAGAGGGGTTTCAGAGCGCTGCTTAAAGGAACTCCAGAGACGGGCGCGAGCCGCGGCTAAAAGCACGAATCCCAGAGAAGGGCGCGAGCCGCAGCTAAAAGCGCGGACCCCAGAGATGGGCGCGAGCCGCGGCTAAAAGCACGGACCCCAGGGACGGGCGGGAGACGCTAAGGCTGCTGCTGCCGCCACCAAGGGGCCTGTGTGCGAGCACAGGTCACTATCCACACCCCTCTTCTGCGGGGCCTGTGCAGCCCGCCACTGCCAGGTTCCTGGGATCCAGGGACAACTTCCCCGGGAGAACGCACAGCGCGCCTCAGGCTGGTGCAACGTCACGTCGGCCTCTGCCGCCGCAGGCCCGCCCCGCACGCAGTGCCCCTCCTTCCCCCCCAGCCTGAGTGCGCCAGAGCCCCCGAATAAGCGTCTCCTTTAACCCCGTCCTGTCTGGGCAAAAAACAGACGCCCTCTAGCGACCTACACGCAGAGGCAGGGCCAAATCCAAAGCTGAGCCCCTGTGAGCTGTGAGAACAAAGAAGAGAAAGGGAAATCTCTCCCAGCAGCCTCAGAAACAGAGGATTAAAGCTGCACAATCAACTTGATGTACCTTGCATCTGTGGAATACATGAATAGACAACGAGTCATCCCAAATTGAGGAGGTGAGCTTCGAGAGCAAGATCTATGATTTTTTCCCCTTTTCCTCTTTTTGTGAATGTGTATGTGTATGCTTCTGTGTGAGATCTTGTCTGTATAGTTTTGCTTCCACCATTTGTCCTAGGGTTCTATCCGTCCATGGTTTTTTTAAAAAATTTTTTCTTAATAATTAATTTTAATAACTTTATTATACTTTTCTTTCTTTCTTTCTTTCTTTCTTTCTTTCTTTCTTTCTTTCTTTCTTTCTTTCTTTCCTTCCTTCCTTCCCTCCTTTAGTCAACGAATCATCCCAAATTGAGGAGGTGGTCTCTGAGAGCAAGATTTATGATTTTTTCCCCTTTACCTCTTTTTGTGAGGGTGTATGTGTATGCTTCTGTATAAGATTTTGTCTGTATAGCTTTGCTTCCAACATTTGTCCTAAGGTTCTACCCGTCCCTTTTTTTTTCTCTAAATATTTTTTTAATTCAATAACTTTATTATACTTTATTTTATTTTACTGTATCTTCTTTCTTTCTGTCTTTTTTCCTTCTTTCCCTCCTTCCTTCCTTCCTTCCTCCCTCCCTCCCTCCTTTCTTTCCTTCTTGGCTTCTTTCTTCCTTCCTTCCTTTCCTCCTTTCCTTCTTTCTTTCCTCATACTTCTACTAATTCTCTCTACTTTTTCTCCCTTTTATTCTGAGCCGTGTGGATGAAAGGCTCTTGGTGCTCCAGCCAGGAGTCAGGGCTCTGCCTCTGAGGTAGGAGAGCCAACTTCAGGACACTGGTCAACAAGAGACCTCCCAGCTCCACATAATATTAAATGGCGGAAATCTCCCAGAGACCTCCATCTTAACACCAGCACCTAGCTTCACTCAACGACCAGCAAGCCACAGTGCTGGACAACCTATGCCAAACAACTAGCAAAACAGGAACACAACCCCACCCATTAGCAGAGAGGCTGCCTAAAATCATAATAAGGCCACAGACACCCCAAAACACACCACCAGACGTGAACCTGCCCACTACAGAGACAAGATCCAGCCTCATCCACTACAACACAGGCACTAGTCCCCTCCACCAGGAAGCATACACAACCCACTGAAACAACCTTAGCCACTGGAGACAGACATCAAAAACAACGGGAACTACGAACGTGCAGCCTGCAAAAAGGAGACCCCAAACACAGTAAGGTAAGCAAAATGAGAAGACAGAAAAACACACAGCAGATGAAGGAGCAAGATAAAAATGCACCAGACCTAACAAATGAAGAGGAAATAGGCAGTCTACCTGAAAAAGAATTCAGAATAATGATAGTAAGGATGATCCGAAATCTTGTAAATAGAATGGACAAAATGCAAGAAACAGTTAACAAGGACCTAGAAGAAATAAAGATGAAACGAGCAACGATGAACAACAAAATAAATGAAATTAAAAGTACTCTAGATGGGATCAATAGCAGAATAACTGAGGCAGAAGAGTGGATAAGTGACCTGGAAGATAAAATAGTGGAAATAACTACTGCAGAGCAGAATAAAGAAAAAAGAATGAAAAGAACTGAGGACAGTCTCAGAGACCTCTGGGACAACATTAAACACACCAACATTCGAATTATATGGGTTCCAGAAGAAGAAGAGAAAAAGAAAGGGTCTGAGAAAATATTTGAAGAGATTATAGTTGAAAACTTCCCTAATATGGGAAAGGAAATAGTTAATCAAGTACAGGAAGCACAGAGAGTCCCATACAGGATAAATCCAAGGAGAAATACGCCAAGACACATATTAATCAAATTGTCAAAAATTAAATACAAAGAAACCATATTAAAAGCAGCAAGGGAAAAACAACAAATAACACACAAGGGAATCCCCATAAGGTTAACAGCTGATCTCTCAGCAGAAACCCTACAAGCCAGAAGGGAGTGGCAGGACATACTGAAAGTGATGAAGGAGAAAAACCTGCAACCAAGACTACCCTACCCAGCAAGGATCTCATTCAGATTTGAAGGAGAAATTAAAACCTTTACAGACAAGCAAAAGCTGAGAAAGTTCAGCACCACCAAACCAGCTTTACAACAAATGCTAAAGGAACTTCTCTAGACAAGAAACACAAGAGAAGGAAAAGACCTATAATAACGAACCCAAAACAATTAAGAAAATGGGAATAGGAACATACATATCGATAATTACCTTAAATGTAAATGGACTAAATGCTCCCACCAAAAGACACAGATTGGCTGAATGGATACAAAAACAAGACCCTTATATATGCTGTCTACAAGAGACCCACTTCAGACCTAGAGACACATACAGACTGAAAGTAAGGGGATGGAAAAAGATATTCCATGCAAATGGAAACCAAAAGAAAGCTGGAGTAGCAATTCTCATATCAGACAAAATAGACTTTAAACTAAGGACTATTAAAAGAGACAAAGAACGACACTACATAATGATCAAGGGATCGATCCAAGAAGAAGATATAACAATTGTAAATATTTATGCACCCAACATAGGAGCACCTCAATACATAAGGCAAATACTAACAGCCATAAAAGGGGAGATCGACAGTAACACATTCATAGTAGGGGACTTTAACACCCCACTTTCACCAATGGACAGATCATCCAAAATGAAAATAAATAAGGAAACACAAGCTTTAAATGATACATTAAACAAAATGGACTTAATTGATATTTATAGGACATTCCATCCAAAAACAACAGAATACACATTTTTCTCAAGTGCTCATGGAACATTCTCCAGGATAGATCATATCTTGGGTCACAAATCAAGCCTTGGTAAATTTAAGAAAATTGAAATTGTATCAAGTATCTTTTCTGACCACAATGCCATGAGACTAGATATCAATTACAGGAAAAGATCTGTAAAAAATACAAACACATGGAGGTTAAACAATACACTACTTAATAACGAAGTGATCACTGAAGAAATCAAAGAGGAAATCAAAAAATACCTAGAAACAAATGACAATGGAGACACGACGACCCAAAACCTATTGGATGCAGCAAAAGCAGTTCTAAGGGGGAAGTTTATAGCAATACAAGCCCACCTTAAGAAGCAGGAAACATCTCGAATAAACAACCTAACCTTGCACCTCAAGCAATTAGAAAAAGAAGAACAAAAAAACCCCAAAGCTAGCAGAAGGAAAGAAATCATAAAAATCAGATCAGAAATAAATGAAAAAGAAATGAAGGAAATGATAGCAAAGATGAATACAACTAAAAGCTGGTTCTTTGAGAAGATAAACAAAATAGATAAACCACTAGCCAGACTCATCAAGAAAAAAAGGGAGAAGACTCAAATCAATAGAATTAGAAATGAGAAAGGAGAAGTAACAACTGACACTGCAGAAATAAAAAAAATCATGAGAGACTACTACAAGCAACTCTATGCCAATAAAATGGACAACCTGGAAGAAATGGACAAATTCTTAGAAATGCACGACCTGCCAAGACTGAATCAGGAAGAAATAGAAAATATGAACAGACCAATCACAAGCACTGAAATTGAAACTGTGATTAAAAATCTTCCAATCTATCAAACATTTAGAGAAGAGCTAACACCTATCCTTCTCAAACTCTTCCAAAATATAGCAGAGGGAGGAACACTCCCAAATTCCTTCTACGAGGCCACCATCGCCTTGATACCAAAACCAGACAAGGATGCCACAAAGAAAGAAAACTACAGGCCAATATCACTGATAAACATAGATGCAAAAATCCTCAACAAAATACTAGCAAACAGAATCCAACAGCCCATTAAAATGATCATACACCATGATCAAGTGGGGTTTATTCCAGGAATGCAAGGATTCTTCAATATACGCAAATGTATCAATGTTATAAGTCATATTAACAAATTGAGGGAGAAAAACCATATGATCATCTCAATAGATGCAGAGAAAGCTTTTGGCAGAATTCAACACCCATTTATGATAAAAACCCTGCAGAAAGTAGGCATAGAGGGAACATTCCTCAACATAATAAAGGCCATATATGACAAACCCACAGCCAACATCATCCTCAATGGTGAAAAACTGAAAGCATTTTCACTAAGATCAGGAACAAGACAAGGTTGCCCACTCTCACCACTGTTATTCAACATAGTTCTGGAAGTTTTAGCCACAGCAATCAGAGAAGAAAAGGAAATATAAGGAATCCAAATCGGAAAAGAAGAAGGAAAGCTGTCACTGTTTGCAGATGACATGATACTATACAAAGAGAATCCTAAAGATGCTACCAGAAAACTACTAGAGCTAATCAATGAATTTGGTAAAGTAGCAGGATACAAAATTAATGCACAGAAATCTCTGGCATTCCTATATACTAATGATGAAAATCTGAAATGGAAATCAAGAAAACACTCCCATTTACCATTGCAACAAAAAGAATAAAATATCTAGGAATAAACCTACCTAAGGAGACAAAAGACCTGTATGCAGAAAATTATAAGACACTGATGAAAGAAATTAAAGATGATACAAATAGATGGAGAGATATACCATGTTCTTGGATTGGAAGAATCAACATTGTGAAAATGACTCTACTACCCAAAGCAATCTA